>NC_060130.1:377163768-377466798 GCF_021461395.2 Schistocerca americana | reverse complement strand
GCTTCGTCGCCACCTACTTGTGAACCACGGTTAACAACCACAACGCAGAATGGCTACTATATGGGGGCAGAAGTTGCATGCTACTCTATCTATTCAACTCAGCCTGATTACCTCAGGCCTCCTGCACTAGCCCACATTATCGCGCGAGATCCCACAGTGAGGCCAACGCAGTTGACCGTACACCGTGGGTGGAACCACGGTGTACTGTGCTGTACCACATTGATCTACGCAGAGTAGCGTGTTGAGACGTGACACTAATCTGTATACTGACAATAGCCCTGCCTTCAAGACTACACGCACCTCGTCCTCGTTAGATTTTAGTCCAAGATGTTTAACTCAGTGAATGCAGTAGGGCACAAACTACGCATCCGACTTACACAGAAGCACACATGTCACATGCCCCTAACCTTACAACAGCACGCAAGCCCGTTTCTTACCACACCAATTGAAGACTAATAAATTTTATCCACGCTATTGCAGCGTCAATTACCCGTTTCTTCACATATTCGATCGTAGCAAAAATTGCTCCAGCCCTAAGACTCAAAGAAAAAACTGAAATTAATTAGTTTAACGTACCCTACTTTCTCTCGTGGAACGATATAACTTGAGGAAGATACAATGCTAAACACACTCGACCACACTAAATTCTGATCGACAACACCGACCGAATACAAACGCAATAATTCAATAAACCCTCTTGACGATGCATGTATGCATGTGTGTATGTATGTATGTATTGAACTAGGGACCTAGAAATGACGGAGAGGCTTCGTCCCACCGTAGCACTCAGTGGTTTACAACCACACAACAGGCCACGGCAGTCCACCCACCTCACCGCCGCCCTACACCGAACCCAGAGTTATTGTGCGGTGCGGCTCCCAGCACCCCTCCCCACCGCCTCCTTCCGGGAACGTCTCATACCAGACGACTGTAAACCCAAATGTTTGCATGATAGAGTAATTATGGTGGACGCGTACGTGGAGATTGTGTTTGCTGAGCAGCAATCACCGACAAAGTGAAACTGGGGCGGAATAAGGGGAACCAGCCCGTATTCGCCGAGGGAGATGGGAAACTGCCTCAAAAACTATCCACAAGCTGACTGGCACACCGGACCTCGATACTAATTCGTCAGGCGGATTCGTGCCGGGGACCGGTACGCTCTTGACTATACTCTCAATAATTCATTAGTCGCAATCCCATCTACATCCGCGATCTACTGTCTTCCCCAGTGACTGTTAGACATGACAATTAATTAGAGCTTGCACCTACCAGCTCTAGTGTAGCCATCCCTAGCAAGACTCAAATCAGAACTGAACTTCTATATCCCAAAACCATAGGGGAACCAATTTAGACAGTCACTTCACATTTCCATTGCTTTTCACAATTAAATCTGAGTTCTCGTTTTTCTACATTTCCATGCATAGAAACCTTATTTTCAGAACATACATACATACATAATCACTCTTCATATATTTAATACATGATAACCGCTAATTAATTTGTTGAAGGGAATCAAAGTCCATGACGGCATCCAGAATCTTTTTCCCGTCACAGCTCTGAGCACTATGGGATTTAACATCTGAGGTTATCAGTCCCCTAGAACTTAGAACTATTTAAACCTAACTAACCTAAGGACATCACACACATCCATTCCCGATGCAGGATTTGAACCTGCGACCGTAGCGGTCGCTTGGTTCCAGACTGAAGCGCCTAGAACCGCTCGGTCACAACAGCCGCCCCGTCACAAGGGAATGTTGTCGTAAACAGGGGTATAGTCTGCATCACTCCGACTCTCATCAGTACGAGACCTGAAGCATATGCCCCCGTATACGTCAGCAGAGCTCCCATGCAGGTGCGAGCTACGATTACCGTCGCCCATTGCTCAGGCTACCAGCTTGCATAGCCTGTCGCCTCTAGTCCTACCTTCCTTCCCATGTCGATATGATCTCTGCTCGCGCCATTGTTCTGCAGCACTGAGCCAACAGGAGTTGTTACTGGTCTCTTATGTGTCTCCATTAACCTGGACTCGTGTCCTCTGCCCATAGCTGACTCTGAGCCCGTACCAACAGAAGCAACCACTCAGAATTCGCCGACAGGGGCGGACATACAGACAACCATCTCCGACAACCTTGGCATTAACATTCTATCCATTTCCTGTGAATCTTTGTCGAGACGACCGATTTAGACCAAGGTCTGAACATTAGTAGCTCTGCGTGACTGTTGAACGGGAAGCGATTTTGTACTCTTGCCGTACAGTGATATCGATATGACTTATACGGCCAGAGGAGATATTGTCGACTTGCTGGACTAGTACCAGTTCGGCTCGCTGGGACCACAAGCACCGTGTGAGATGGATGGAGCAATTTCTGTTAAATATTTGAACACCACGTCGTCGTAAGAAATAGACCCCAATTATGATGGTTGATAGTTCGCGACTTAACTGTTCGCCAACAACAGCCCCATTTCAAGGTTTGGATTTAACACCTTATTTTATTAGACTGTTTACCTTATTTCACTAAAACCTAGGCGTTCACTCACGTTACTCGAAAGATAGATGCTTGGACTCTGTAGCACCTACGTTGCGCTTTCATTTGTCTATAGCGATCCACAGTGTTGCCATGTCCTGAGAGATACTTAAGTTTGCCCTGGGTCTTTGTAGAGCCAATCTGGAGTCACCAATAACTCCTTCATATGTCTCACACTGTTATCTCTCGTGTTAAAGGTGCATGATAATCACTCATGGACACATTTCGTTGAAAAAGAGGGAATATATAAGGCTGTAAGCTTCCTTTCCGTAATTCACTTTCACGTGCAACACGTGCTTCATGTTCTCAATACATGTAAAGGACTTGCCAGAAAGATTAAGCGGCTCTCACACATGGTTCGTTGATAATTCTGTTAACGCTGGAAAGACACGTCAGTGATGGTTGTAAGCAAATGCAAAACGATCAGGCTCTTTCCACTCGGTACACCTAATGGAATTCTTAAATATTGATCAATGCTGTATCATTCCCATAAGTAAGAAAAAGAAACCAAGTGTTTCGGTTACATCATTAATGACAAACGTTTGGAGTCTGGAGCATATTTAGGGGTAATCCTACTGATACTACATGGCGTGGAATACTCAAAGAACGAGTACATTAAACTGGTTGCATGGAAAGAGAGATTCCTTAAAATTTTTCGGAGGATTCGGAGAAAAAGTAGTTTCTCCTAAGGAAATCACATACCAGACTAATTGTGTTACGTTGCACTGTTTGGAGTCCCTGGATAGTGGTTCTCACGGTCGATGTCTAAGGAATTCAGATGCTGTATCGTAACATTTCTATATTGCTGATACGTAAGTGTGATGTGAGTTCTGGGAGTTTACGTGTGAACCACTGGAGGAACGGAAACGTTTCCGTGAAAAACTCTTGGGTAGAGAACACGCAAATATTTTTTGTCTCGGGCGTATATATGCAGGAAGCATGATAAAAACAGAATCGATACTGGGGCACTTGTAGAGGCATACGGGATTAATTTTTCCTTCGCCTCACAGCAAAATGGAAAACAGAAATTAGTTGGTATACTCTGCAGAAAGTTGTAAGAGGACTTTTTTTGACTATGTCGCACCGTCTTTCTATATCTATATATTTTTGTATCAAGTATATCTGTTACTTTTCGTTTGGATGGCTCTAAGCATTATGGGACTTAACATCTCAGGTCATCAGTCCCCTAGACTTAGAACTACTTAAAACTAACTAACCTAAGAATATCACACACATCCATGTCCGAGGCAGAATCCGAACCTATGACCGCAACAGCAGCGCGGTTCCGGACTGAAGCGCTTGAACTGCTCGGTCAAAGCGGCCGGCTTTTCGTTTGGACTTTCACGAATATTTGATGGATTGGAGATTTTACTAACAGTAAATAATATCACAGGAGATCTCGATCAGTATGGCTGTTTCAGTTGTCTTATTATGTGATTATGACAAGAAAGCGAAATATATAATTTGACGCTTATTGTTTATATGTTTCATGATTCCATGGGCACACTTGTCATTGCTTGCAGATATGCACAGCACAACCTGTATGGGATGCAAAAATAGTCAGCTACCTTAGTAAATAACTCGTGTAGTGAATCTGTAGACGCGTTATGCAGCTCGCCGCAGAGTCTGAAGTATTTCATTGTACAGTCGTTGGTAGTTAGTTTACAGCTTTGTGTTAACATTGCCAAGAGTCCAAAATTGTGGACAAAAAGCGAGCTGGAGTCAGGTTACCGATTATCTGTTCAGCTGACATCAGTGGATCCGAAGCAAACAATTGAACTCTCCAAAGCATTTCATGGCACAACTGAATCTCATTGTTTTAGAGGTTTCTTAAAACAAAGAAAAAGTAAAATGAAATAAAACTTTGAGCTTCAAGAGTAGGTCGTTTAGGTCAAATACCTTGGAATACTCTACCCATTTCTTCCATCGTGGATAAATAATTAATTTATTTCCATCATTTATACAATGAGAGCCGCAACAGTAGAACGCATATAAATATGTACAGGGAGTCATAAAAAATTTTCTGTTATAGTGTATAATGCAAATAAATAAAGCGTTGTAGAAAATAACTACCGCATGCGGTTGCTAAAGAAGAGAGAGAGTTTCCAATTCTCTCTTTCTACAGCTTTTGCACCGAACGCTGGAGATAAATGGATAATATAATCGATAGGTGCTCCAGCCATAACGCGGCATTCACAATGAAAGAACGGAGCCATCCAATTAGAACGCATGAATCGGTAGAACAATAAAACAATGTATTTATTGTCAGAGTAATCAACTAAGCAGAGAAAAAATCTCTTTCATTTCTTCATTGTGTGTAAGTTTAGTAAGTTCGGTTTCAGTAGCAGTCGTTTTATAAACTATTCGCTGGATAGTCCTTCAACAGAGATAACTATTTTTTAGAGATAAACTGATTTTTGTATCTATCGATTCTTCTCCCGCCAAGTGGTGCAACTTCGGACGTCAAAAGTTTAAAGTTTTGTCTTATCATACTTTGAAGCAAAAATGAGGTATTAATGTGTACTCACCAAGCCTGGTGTCATCTTTTGACAAATCACTATTGTTCATTTAGCGAGGCAGTGAAGAAAATATCAACGCAATCGGGACACTAGTTTGATGAATAGCTAGGTTACCAATCTAAAACACAGTCGTAGACAGAAGCATAAGGGACTTCATAAGTACGTAGGATGTTCTGAGTTGTCAAAATTTTCTATAACAACAGATTATCAAAAGGATTCTCCTTTTCTTTTTAAAAGAGTTTATTTTTTTGCATGCCAAGTGTGTTCAAAAGTAACTTGAATGAGGTTATTCGTCTATCTGAATGTTATCCCCCACAACGTAGTTCCACCTGGATATTATACACTATTCCAATGCTTTTACCAATCCCCGAAACAATTTTGGAAGTCAATCTTTGGGATAGCTTTTCACTTTCTTAGCAATGCGTTTTTATCTCGTTTTTACTTGCGTAGCGACTGCCATTTAGGGTTGTCTTTATTTTTGAAAACAGAAAATTAATCTTGGGTCGTTTCTGGCAAATATGAAGGTTGGGCCTAATTAGAATTGCTTTTGGTTAAAAATTCACGATCAAGCAACGAAGTGTGAGCAGGCGCATTAAGCTTGTGGAAAAATCTATTCTTGGATGCATCACACATCCGGCCCTATTTTTTCGAATTGCTCCATACAAACGCCGTTCAGTTTGTAAGTAATACATCTCACTCATTGTTAGACCCTTTGGCAAGAAATAATGCAGCACTATGCTGTTGAAACAGAAGAACACGCTTATCCGCCATCTCCTGGAGTATTGCTGTGCGGTGTGGGATCCGTACCAGATAGGACTTATGTAGGACATCGAAAAAGTTCAAAGCAGGGCAGCTCGTTCTGTGTTATCCCGAAATAGGAAGGAGAGTGTGCTTCGAGTATGATACGTGAATTGGGGTGGCAATTATCAAAACAAAGGAATTTTCATTGCGGCAGGTCTTCTCTTGAAATTTCAATCACTAACTTTGACCTTAGCGTGTGAAAATATTTTGTTGGCACCGACCTACATTGGGAGGAATGGTCATCATAATAAAATAAGGAAAATTAGAGCTCACACGGAGAGATTTAATTGCTCTTTTTTCTCTCACGCTATTCGAGAATCGAACGGCAGAGAAGTAGTTTGAAGGTGATTTGATGAAAGCCCTCTCGGGTAGTTATTTGTGAACTGCAGAGTAATCATGTAGAAGTAGATATAGACGTATAACCTTCACGTTTGACGGAATTTGTCAAAATTTCTTCCATCTGGACGATTGAGCCTTAGCTTTGATCTCGTTTCGGTAAACCGATATTTCATCATCTGTTATGATATGTGTTTCAGTAGTTCTGCATTGCTGTTGACTTCATCCAGCGGATCCTCAGCAACTTACATTAGTTTCTGTTTTGTATGAAATTCAAAAATTTTGGAACAAATTTTACTGTTGTTTAGACACAAAACCTTAAAAAAAGATTTCATTGGATGAGCGAACTGACATGCCAACACTGTCAGCGACTTCTCTGATTGTGATTCGACGATCGTTCATCATCATTTCAGTTACTTTATCCATGATTTCATCGGTTGATGATGGGCTGATGTGTCCAGGGCGATGGTCGTCTTCAATGTCTTCGCGGCCTACTTCAAAGGTTTTTAGCACCTGTACGGGGCACTACCATCGATAGTGGCGTGACATAGAAATCGTACTTTTTCCGCAGCGCTTGTTCTCCGAAAATTTCGGAGGTGAGTGAGCCTTTTCCAGCAATGACATTGTATTGCTGTTTTCGTTCAGCAATGACCAAACGCTACCAGTCATGCGACAGAATGTGAGGTGGTAGTCGTCGTTAGGGTTTCCCGTGCAACAGTTCCGTACAGTTAAGTCATACCAAAACTGTACGAACAGTTTGTATTTGTGATGAATTATGAGTTTGGAAGATTTCCATAATTAATAAGACGCCAAAGTGTAAATATTACATTTATTGGCGGAGACTGCATGTAAATACGCAAGAACTCAGTGGACAAAACATTATCGCAATTAACAATCAGTAGCATCTGTTGATGGAACACGTTATTAGTTGACCAGTTATAAAGGTTACCGTGGATTGACATAGCGTGATAGAATGATTTGGAAAAGCATTTTGTCGGTCACAGCGGGTCCTGGCCTGGTTAGACAAGGATGTGGGCACTTAAATAAAAGCGTTATCTAATCTCAATTTCTTATATTTTAGCTTACGGAATCCATATGAGAGTGCCTGATTCGCGATGCGAGACCATTAGCCATTCAATGTGGTCTTGGAAAGCTGTCTACATCTACATCTGCATCATCACTCTGTATTTCACAAGCAAGAGTCTGGCAGGAAGTCCATCGAACCACCTTCAATTATTTGTCTAAGGCCCCACTCTCGAACAGCGTACGGGAAAAACACTTAAATCCTTCCGTGCGAGCTCTGATTTCTCTTATTTTTTTATGAGGATCATTCCTCCCTATTTAGGTGGGTGCCAACAAAATATTTTCACACCCTGAGGAGAAAATCGGTTATCGAAATTTCATGACAAGATCCTGCCCAATGAAAAACGCCGATTTTTTAATTATTAGCAATCCAATTCGCGTATTATATATCCGTGGCACTCTCTCCCCTGTTTCGCGATAATACAAAACGAGCTGTCCATCTTTGAATTTTTTCGGTGTCTTCCGTCGATCATATCTGATGAACATCCCATGAACATCCCACTTCGCATAGCAGTACTCCAGGAAAGGGCAGACAAGCGTAGTGTAAGGAGTCTCTTTAGTAGCCCTGTTGTATTTTCTAAGCGTTCTGTCAACTGAGTCGTGTTTACTTTACCCTCAACATTATCTGTGTGATCGCTCCAACTGAAGTTATTCGTAATTGTGATCCATAAGTATTTAGTTGAGTCGGCCGGTGTGGCCGAGCGGTTCTAGACGCTTCAGTTTGGAACCGCGCGACCGCTACGGTCGCAGGTTCGAATCCTGCCTCGGGCACGGGTGTGTGTGATGTCCTTAGGTTAGTTAGGTTTAAGTGGTTCTAAGTTCTAGGGGACTGATGACCTCAGATGTTAAGTCCCATAGAGCTCAGAGCAATTTGAACCATAGTTGAATTTACAAGCTTTATATTTTTGTCATTTATCTGTGACCGCAATTGAGAGGATTCTTTTCGGTACTTATGTGGATGAATTCACACTTTGCACGATTTAAAGTCATTTTCCACTTTCCGCACCATACAGATGTCCTGTCAGACAATAAAGAGAGACAGAGGAGAAGGTCCACATCACAGCTAGCTGACATCCGGGACCAGGGAGAGCGTCCAGTCTTGGACCAACACTCCAGAAACGGTCTGCAACCAACAAGGGATTCCTCTCCTTCGCTCCATAATGGCTTTGCAAAGTGGTGCATGGGGGATTGTAGGCCAGTAGTTTTCAGCAATTTGAGGAAAAGTTTAGAAATAATGCTAAAAATTCACGATACCGCCTAGATTGACTAGCCACATGAACATTCCTTCCCCTTTCCGCAGGCCAGCTGATAGGGGAGGCGTGAACCACGTTCCAGACCTACAGCTGGAGAGAACTTGAGCCTAAACGGCAAGGTTCGCAAGACGGGCTTACAAAAGATGGTTACAATGTAGTGGTAAAATGTTTACATGCTACGAGAACAAGTGTCCCTATAAATTAGACAATCGGTTTTTCTTAGAATTTTTATAGTCAACTGAAGAGTGGGAAATGGACAAATAGAGAATCAAAATAACCGAAGTGAGGTCTAGTTGGACAAAAAAGGGTGTAACTGCTTGATAGTATTCAAGAAAATTAAAAAATTCAATTACAGTTTGATGGAAACTTCTGTCCGAATTATCATTAGCCAAATTTAGTATGCGTCGGTGATCCGTATTTCCCGCCTAGCCCGAGTAACGCTAGAGAGAATACGTCACAGACATTCAGGTTCCAGGCCACAGACGCGCAGGCAAGCACGTGACGCCCCCTGACGAGTGTTTACCGATATACCGCAGCGCGGCAATTGCAGCCGGTCTCTCACTATTCACTCAAGCCTTAGTTAGGCGCCATTCAATAGCAGAGTTTCCGACCTCTCCTCATTTATGTTTGTTATTGGGGTTGTTTATGCTTCAGACGACTTGGCTGTGCTCTGGACTTGTGTAGTTCATCTCGTCATGTCTACTGTTATCCATATCTGGAACTGTCTGTTTCGTTCCGCTGGTCTCTACGTTACTATCAGTGCGGGTTATCATAAACTGTGCCTCTACATAACCAGCATGCGGGAGAAAACAGAAGAGTAAGTAATGGACAAATGGGGTATGAAACAGACCAGCGTTATGAGTTTTTTTGCAAAAAAAGATTTAAGTAGTTGTAAGAAATCAGGATAATTAACGAAAACTTAATTAGTGATTTGAGGGAAAATTGAAATACATCACGAATAGCTGCTGCTATCTATGTGACTGAAGTGTCTCGAAATTTTGAAAATTTCTGTTAAGTTCCTATGGGACCAAACTGCTGGGGTCATCGGTCCATAGGCTTACACTCTACTTAATCTAACACAAACTAACCATCACACCAATGCCCAAGGGAGGACTCGAACCTCCGACGGGGTGAGCCGCGCAAGGCGCACCAGACCTCGCGGCTACACCGCGCGGCAGAGTGTCGCGAAGTTCATCTCTTCAAGGCGTAGTAGTTTTTCACATGAAAAGTTGCATTGGTGTAACATTTAACTATTAAAAAGACTTTCTTCGATTGAAGTATTAAAATCATGGCATTTCGGGAACAGAAAATCCTAAGGAAACGCTTCTGTAAATGTCTCTGTGGTAAAGCCTCGGTGTTTTCTAAGCTCTATAGACGACCATTGTCGCTCCTGCAGCCTTAAGCGTTTCTCAGTTGAAAACTGGCAACAGGGGCCTTCTTATTCCGCCCCGACTACGGAATGTCTCGAACATCACCAGAGAGAGATGCGCAAGTTTGGCGAACCACCAAAGGCGTTTGGTAAACATGGAAGGTCTTTCTGCAACACTGAAGGTAGCGAAGCGTGTAAGAAGGACCGAGATCGGAAAATATCGCCCAGGAGTAAGGAATTACCTAAAAGAATACTGTAGAACTTTTTTCCGGTATTGACATTTTAATCACCAGGTTTTTCCAAGTTTGCGGTCACCAAATATTTCCACACATTCTCGTATGGCGTGCAAATAAAAAAAGTATTCTTGAGCTGCTGGTCGATCACAATAGGTCTGTCAATGATAATGGAAAATTAAGTGCAAAATATATCAACCACTGATCGGTCATCGCACTCCTCGACCAAAGTGAAACAAAACTGAATTGGAAGAAGCACTGTCTCTCGTCACTGACTTGTCATTTGGAGAAAAGCGCCTGATTGCGTTGTTATATAAATTTATCAAGATACAAATGTACCATGGGGTCATTAAAATAAAACAAAAAGAGTCATCTGTCACTTCCCACAAATCTTTCAGAAAGTATTTAATCAGCTGCAAAGCAGTCTTATGGATGCTGGCCTTATCTAGTTTACAGAAGACTTGACACCTATTAGTATCAAGCGGAAGTTCGAAGTTCGACCACAGATCATGAATATTGCTTTTAATTGCCTCAACGAGTAGAACAAGGTGTATGTCAATGCCAATCCGGCCAATTTCGAACAGCTGCGTAGCTCTTCGAATGACTCGAATGTTCAAAAATTGTTGCCTTCAAAGCCAATGAAAAAAGTAGAAATACGTAGAGCGCCGCATTAGGGACTGCATTTCACGAGATTAGGGGCAAAAGCTACTCATACCTTCAGGCTTCCACTCATCAGAAAAACTTGAAGTGTTCCCCTGAGAGTGGTAACATGCGCGCGGCAGCTGCAGCTTTTGGTCTTTGCGAAGCAGTCTTGAATACGATCATCTGATGGCGAAAGCGTGATTTCGGTGCGACATCGTCGAGAGTGCATGTCATTTACTCAAATAAGCGACAGCAGTCGGGGCACGATATACTTATGGCAAATGAGATGATCTGTGAAATCAACATCGCAACAAATAGTCTAGCTATTTTCTCCTTGTCTGGTATCAACTGAGAAGAAATGTCGATATCCTGCTTCAACAGCAATTAAGTATGCGTGCAGGGTTTGAGATCGATCATCACTGCTTGGTTCGAAAACCGAGATGTGGGTAATGGGTGGGATTCTGTCAGTCGTGAATATTTTAGTGACTATGTAATAATGATTCTTCAGAACATGATTGTGGCTTTACATCGCAGTCACTACATATATTACCATACTGTCTCGCATACCTGAGCTCCTGCTGATTATCATTCGACATCTTCTTCAGCAACTGCAGTCGTCATTCCTGGCTCGCTACAAATTGTACTCAGGCGTCTCGAAGAGAACCTCGAAATGTCCAGAGCTGAAGGTTAAATTATTCTTATCGCTCTCATTCGTGTCACTCCAGGTGAAATTCATGGATACGTGGCCTATGACTCTGCTGAAACTGGAATAGTTTCTGAGACGTCTTACTCTGACAACGACGGAACCGCGATTGAAAAACACGCTCTGAAAGGGAGTGAAGAATTCCAACCACCAGACATTGAAGGAGCGTTCATAGGAAAAGAGGGAGAAAGCAGAGAGCTTGTCGTAGAACGCAAAACATGAAAAACTTGCTAAGCTTCACGCCAAAAATACTTGAAAGAATGTGCATTCTAGTATATCAGTCCAAGAGGTAGTAACGGATTCGTAGAAGAACGCAAAATATCCGTAACGACCTATGAGTCCAGCAGCCTGTTACGGGCAGCAAGATAAGATTCTAGTTCAGCGAATGTCCTTTTTTACGGTTACGGAACAACTGAGGGGCAGTGCATGAATAACAAAGTCAATTTGTTGAGTAGGATGAGCATTCCATGACTTGGACCGTCGAACTTGAATGAGCTCATAGATCTGAGCTTGTATTTCGAGAATATGAGTTTTTATGCGAGCGTGTCAAGCGATCTTACCGCAGTTGCGAATCATCTGACACCTCCATTTTGATTCAGGTCATATGATTTTTTTATTTCTGAAGTGATGAGCTAACTATTGGTTCTGGACGGCCCTGCCTGCGGCAGTACAAATGAGAATCTGACATTGCATAGAAGGATGGCATTGTTAGAAAAAATCCTGTTCATGTAACACACCATTTTTATCACAGCTTTTCCAAGCGCTTATAAGATGCAATTTTGATGACAAATGCATTGAAAAGACGTGCCGCTGACTACTTCATCCGTTTTGAATTTCAAATGAGAGGTTCTGAGTACGCTCACGTTTTGCTCTGTATTTAAGAGGCTCCTGATGTGTATTCAGCTGCTGTTCTCGCGTACATTGAGGAGGTTACACATTGCGTTATTGTAAAGCACGATGAGCAATTTCACCAACTGGTACAGAAGTATCAAATACACAGTCACCGCCAGACTTTTATAAACTAGGATAAATTCTGCAGATTCGATTTTCCTCATGAACGAAGCGAGAATAGAACAGTTCGGAATGTGAACACCCGAATTGTCAATCACAAAAGGGATGCAGACGAGGCAACGGTCAATTGCTATAGCCATGACATATTCAGGCTATGGCAAGGCAGTATGGACACTCAATCAGTTGTTTCAAACGTGACTGTATAATCTCTCGGCGTAGGATATTAATGAAAATCTCTTGCCTTTTCCCGATGGGTGGCAGTGTTATCGAATAAACTACCAGGATTTTACAAGTAGCGGACATGGCCACAGTGAGGAAGTGCATTCGCTTTACACGGAAAGAGCTGACAAGAATGTGCATACCCTGTTCGAATGCCACCCATGTATGGCAAAAGCAGTACTAGCATACACTTGGGAGCTTGCGGACTGCACCTCTTATGCCGTCAGCAAGATACAGGACCCAAGCTCTGCTGTGTAACAGTTTGGAAAATCTGTCAGACTGTCGGAAGCTCATGCTACTGACAAGGAGGAGAATAACACCAGATCTATCTAAATCTGACAGAGAAAGTACTGGATTCAATTACATCTTCGACTATCGCAAAAGGACTCAACTTAACAACCGACCCTAGGACCAGACTGAGACTGAACATTGTTGGTATTGTGGAGGAAGCAATTCGTTGCCTGCCAGAGGAAGATGCAGAGGAGAAAGCGGGAAACCAGCAGGGTCATCGAAACTCCCGACTTCCAAAAGCGAACATGAGTGCTGTGGAGCAGGTGGCTCTCTGAGCACAGAGAGATGGTGCTGACACTATGGTTCTTCCAGCAGACAAAGGGAATGTAACAATGCTGATGCACACCAACGATTACCACCGAAAAACTACGCTCGCTGCTAGGACCCGTCTCACAAGGAGCTTAAGAAGGATCCAAACACAGATAACCAGGAAAACGATCGCCCAGATATACCAGCAGCAGTGAAGAAGGTGCTGTATCCTAAGGTGCCAGCGACAACATGCCTATATGGAATGCCTGTAATTTACAAGCAACGGGTACCTCTCCGACCAATACTCTACGCCTTTAACTCGCCCAATTACGGGCTCACTAAATTTATGGTGACTTTCTGAAGCTGCTTGTGAGACACTGTAGTCATCACGTGAAGAACTCGGCCGACTCCGTGAAACTTCTTTTGGAAATGCTACTACAAGGAGATGATGCTCTTGGCACCACATCACTCTTCGCGAAAGTATTTCTTAAGGCACCTTGGCGACGCTTACTCAACATTTCCAGAAGCAAATAGTTAAACTTTTTGAACATGCACTGGTGACCATCTACTTCGAGTGCAACAGAGAGCTTTTATCAACAGATGGATGGAGTGGCCATGGAATTCCCATGGCTCCCGGAATCGCAGATTTCTGCATAGAACACATTGAGGAGGTGGCACTTCAAACCTTTTAGCGAAAACCCCAAGCGCTCCTTCCGCTATGTTGACGCTAGATTTGCCGCGTGGAAGCATGCCGTACAAGCGGTGGTTGAGTTTCTGGGTCGCTTAATAGCAACCATCAAATCATTTCATTCACTATGGAAACAAGAAATAATGGTTGTCTCCCTTCCTTGGACATATTAATAAAGAAGAAGGCAGATGGAACACTAGGGCAAGCAGTGTATAGGAAGAGGACCCACACAGAGCCTTACCTGTATGCAAAGAGCTGCTACACTGGTACATCTGCGGGAACAAAAGCCTCCCAGACGAACTATAAAATCTGAAGGAAGTGTTCAGCAAGAATGGGTATAGCTAAGCACAGATTAGAAAGACTTTCAAGAGGAGAAAGTATGTAACAAATTGGGAAGAGGAGGAGGGACCGCTCTTAACTAAAATTGCGATGTTACTTGAAAAATCCAACATAAAAACCGTCTTCAAACTACTGCCCGAGACGAAGGAGTAACTTGACTTGACGAAATACCTCCTAAATTTAAATGTACTGGGGACACATAGCATCACCTGTAAGTGCGTCCTCCAACACGAATACCAAACGCGACGTTGTATTTCGAAACGCTGCGAGCAGCACATTTGGCACGTATGACTGGGACACAGAGAATTCAGTGGTATCAGAGCACAGGATCAAGGAAAAAAAAGGCCAACGCTGTTTCAGTTTGGACAACTGTTGAATGTAAGCCATTGTGGGCATAAATATTTTAAAAAATAGGAAAAGGGACCAGAAAACTTGAAGAATAATTGCCTTGCACAGTTTGCACAAGTTGCGGCCTAGTTAATGAAACTAGTGAAACAGAAGATGAGAGTGACGTAGGGAATGGCACTTTGAGACAGAAAAACGAAAATGCGGAAAAGGAAGGTCCAATAAGTGCATAAAACGCCACAAACAAGCATTGACAAGTGTGCTGATTAGCATACCTACAACCTGATACATTTGTACTGTCCTCTTTGAAATGGAGGTCTCTTACGAAGCAACAGAAGTGCACGTTTTAGGAATGCTCAGGAAGTTCTTTGCAGTCAACATTGGATGCAGGCACAGAAGATCTTGAGAACAGGTGTCTTGAGTTATTGCATTCTCCTGAAGCTCTTAGTGTATTGTGAAGTGAAGATTGTGACTTGAGGTTGAAACGGCGAATACATGAAATGTATTCACACTTGCAAATACGAACAATCATAAGCTGCATAAGGGCATGAAGAAAATTAAAATTTGTGCCGGACAGGGACTCGAGCGGTCGCCTGAACCACTTTGGCTATCCTACCACGAATCACGGCCAGACCCAAACTTCTGTGTGTGTCGTTCCTGTTTGACAACCTGTACTCGTACCGTACACGCGTTATGTAATTCCCGTACAGTGGAGGAAATTTTAATTGAAAGTCGGTGCCTGGTATCGACGGATAAATACGATGTTGCAGTACCTGTGTTGTTAATATGAATGATACAATGTTCCTTCGGAGGTGCATGCATGCATGTCCGAAGGACCATTGCATCGTTCATCTTAACAACACAAGAACTGCAATATCGCATTTATCCGTCTGTCCGAAGGAACACTGAATAGTTCTTCTTAACAACACAGGCACTGCAATATTGTGAAACGACGAAGTTACCACCGCTGCAGATCCTGAATTTGATGTGGACGTCAATCGCAACATATCAGCTAATTCATTCCGACAAATGAAGAACACAAAGTCAGGCGCGATGCACTCTCAATCGAGCAGAGAAAATTCTACGACTTGTTGAACGTCACATCAGTGCAGACATCAATCGTGCATGACCGTGCAGTTCTAGACGCTTCAGTCTGGAACCGCGTGACCGCTACTGTTGCAGGTTCGAATCCTGCCTCGGACATGGATGTATGTGATGTCCTTAGGTTAGTTAGGTTTAAGTAGTTCTAAGTTCTAGGGGACTGATGACCACAGATGTTAAGTCCCATTGTACTCAGAGCCATCAATCGTGCAGACGTTCCACCTCTACGTCTGATAATTTCTGGAAGCACTGGAACTGGAAAATGCTTCGTGTTCAGAGTGATGCGCAAATTCTTGCGAACTGCTTACAGCAAGGCTGATTATGTTCTTATTGCTGAGGCAATTGGTTTTGCAGCTGAGAAAATAAATGGAATGACGTGTCATTGCGCTTTTAGGCTAAGAAATGACCAGAAACATCAAGACAATTATATATTATTGCCTGCTGAACAACGAGAGAAAGGAGTCACTAAATTCAGTGACGTTCATAATGGGTGAATACTCAAAGATTTCATTTGAAATGTTAGCTGTAATTTGGCGACGGCTGAGACAGGTAAAACGACCGACGAAATGGTGAATTCGGAAATTTAAATTCTGTTCTCATTCGATATCTGTTTCGGTTGCAGCCTGTTCTCGACTCGCCGGTTTTATAGTATCCCAAATCTTACGAGCATACTTTTAACCTGTCGCACCCCTCCAGTTTCGTGGAACTCCATCAGAGTATGCGACAACAAGAAGATGTCTTCATTGAACTGCTTAATCGATTTCGCGAAGGCGACTTCACTTCGGATGGCCTGGATGTCCTCTACAGCAGAGTTATTTCTAAGGATGATTTGAGATCAAAGTTTGTGAAGTAGATGCTTCACATTCATCCTTCATAAGCAAAGTGCATTGCATGGAACCAGCAGATGCTTACAGAACTGGCAGCAAAAGTTTAGAAAGTTTGCGTCGTAGATGTGTGCTCCTAAATGTAAGAGGATGCAGGATAGCCAACTCTGAAAAAGCACTATACACGAAACGCCGATTTTTGAGGTGGACTTGCTGATGAAAACAGTACTGAAATCGGCGCTGAACTTTTGCTCAAAATGGTTCAAATGGCTCTGAGCACTTTGGGAGTTAACAGCTGAGGTCATCAGTCCCCTAGAACTTGGAACTACTTAAACCTAACTAACCTAAGGACATCACACACATCCATGCCCGAGGCAGGAATCGAACCTGCGACCGTATCGGTCGCTCGGTTCCAGACTGAAGCGCCTAGAATCGCTCGGCCACTCCGGCTGGCGAACTTTTGTTCAACGCAAACATTTCAGTTAGCGCTGGTCTCATCGATGGCGCTTTTGGTGAAATTGATGAGATATTCTTGGACACCCCAAATGTCCAAATGTGTGTGAATTCCTAAGGGACGAAACTGCTGAGGTCATCGGTCCATAGACTTATACACTACTTAAACTATCTTAAACTAACTTATGCTACGAACGACACACACACCTATGCCCAACGGAGGACTCGAACCATCAGCGGGAGGGGCTGCGTGGACGCCCCGAGATCAGCTTTTGAAAGTTACAAACCACAGGAAGTTCTAGTTCGCTTCAACGATCCTCTCAACGTTTCAGCAAATGGTAAATACCATCATGTTACTCAACCGATAGCTGTAGATTATGATGGCAAATTCAGCACGAAAATCCAACGACCTCACCTGTTTTTGACATTGAGCTGGAAAATAACCGCTCGTAGGTCACAGGATTTCTTTGTGTTCAGGTCTGGTCTACTTGGGCAGACGAAAATTCGGTGCTGGTGAAGTATATGTGGCGTTGGGCTGATTTCGATTTCTGGATTCTTTTTTCATATTAAATGAGATCTGTTAAGATCGATTCTTCTATGGCTACGGCTCACCAGAAGTTTTCGATGAGTATGATCGTTTGAGGGGCCTTCCACCGTTAGATGTAGAGCAACAAAAATGTCTCGGAGCACTATGGGACTTAACATCTTAGGTCATCAGTCCCGTAGAACTCAGAACTACTTGAACGTAACTAACCTAAGGACATCACACACATCCATGCCCGAGGTAGGATTCGAACCTGCAACCGTAGCGGTCGCGCAGTTCCAGACTGAACCGCCTAGAACGTTCGGCCACACCGGCCAGTGGTAGAGAAAAAATTTAGAACGGATGTAACCCCTATACATACGATCGAACTGCTCTTTGATGATGACAACCGTGAACATGAAGGTCGGCCATAAAAGAAAGAATGGCTCTGAGCACTATGGGACGTAACTTCTGAGGTCACCAGTCCCCTAGAACTTAGAACTACTTAATCCTAACTAACCTAAGGACATCACACACATCCATTCCCGAGGAAGGATTCGAACCTGCGATCGTAGCGGTCGCGCGGTTCCAGACTGTAGGTCTGCCATCTCATGAACTGAAGGAGTTACCACAATTACACTTCTCATCACTTTGCAAATTGTTGATTTCTTTCTTTCATGTTGAAAGATTAAAATAAATATCAAACCACTGCATAAATGAAACTTATCTGTTTTCTCTTCATCTACATACCCTTAATAATAATAGAATTCCCATCAACATTTAAATATATTGTATACCATGCCATGTCAAAAGGAAGCTGAAAATAAGAAGTTGTAAAACTTTCAGATATTAAGTAAAAGTAGTCTTAAAAATAGGAAATAAATTACGTTTGAGAAATATTTGAACGTCCATTAATGGTGCTCGAAATGATGTATTACAAATGAAGTGCCAATTGAGAATTTAAAGTTCGATATTTAACTTATCAGCTTCGAATTTGAAACACTGAGGATATTTGACTGGTAGGTTATGTAACCGTGCAGTCTGCTGCGTCGTAGTCTTGACGTATTTCTTTCATCTATGTTTGAAGGTGTCGGCTCTCCACGGCAGTTTAATAACCTGAGAAACACGTAGAGTTAGTCTCCCGCATCAGGGGTACGACTGTCATAAGAGATAGCCTTGCCGAATATGTCAAATCAAAACAGCCTTTGGGTACTGAGGTGGAACTTTACAAGTAAAACTTCATTAGAATTCTGTCAGTTACTTTTCACTCAAAATTTTATGTATAAAAATAAAACTGCACTAATAGAGCCAATCAATTACTACGTCATAAAAACTCTCAAAGATTATGGCTCCCATAAGATGATATTAAATGAAGTGACTCTAAGGGTGAGTTGTAAACAGAGAAAAAATGTTCTAAAGAAGCCATGCTGCTATGCCCAACAACTTACCGACCGTTGTTAATTTTGTTCCTTGTGTACATAAAACAAGAGAAATGTTAAGCATTTAACGAGATACTGACAGACTCCACGATTACGACATAGCCGGCCGCAGTGGCCGAGCGGTTCTAGGCGCTTCAGTCTGGAACCGCGTGACCACTACGGTCGCAGGTTAGAATCCTGCCTCAGGCCATGGATGTGTGTGATGTCCTTAGGTTAGTTAGGTTTAAGTAGTTCTAAGTTCTAGGGGACTGATGACCTCAGATGTTAAGTCCCATAGTGCTCAGAGCCATTTGAACCATACTTTGATCACGACATGTTATTCCCCCACAGATGCATCACATGATACACAATGAGGTGATTTGTATCTGCGAGCATTTAAAAGACACGAGAAAGAATAAATCCTATCGTAGTGTATGAGGAATTATATCGGCACTTACGAACCAGTCGTTGACGGTGGCGACAGAATTTACAGTCTCATGTCAGAGAATATTTGTCCTGTAAACCGAAACAGCGGTTATGTGCCGAAGGAAAACTGCAGCGTGAGTGACGTACATTGAAGAGTCAGAGGAACTGGTACACCTGCCTAATATTGTGTAGAGCCCCCACGACTACGCAGAAGTTTCGCGGCGCGAGCTGGCATGGACTCGACTAGTGTCTGAAGTAATGCTGGAGGGAATGAACACCATGAATCCTGCAGGGCTGTCCGTAAATCCGTAAGAATGCTAGGGGATGGAAATCTCTTCTGAAAAGCTCTTTGCAAGGCATCACAGATATGCTCTATAACGTTCATGTCTCGGGAGTTTGGTGGCCAGCAGAGGTGTTTAAACGCCGAAGAATGTTCCTGGAGCCACTCAGTAGCAATTCTTGACGTGTGGGGTATCGCATTGCCCTGCTGGAATTGTCCAAGTCCGTCGGAATGCACAATGGACATTAATTGATGCAGGTGATCAGACAGGATGCTTACGTACGTTTCACATGTCACAGTCGTATCTAGAAGTATCAGCAGTCTCGTATCACTCCAACTGCACACGCCCCACACCATTACGAAGCCTCCACCAGCTTGAACAGTCCCGTGTTGACATACATGAATTCATGAGGTTGTCTCCATAGCCGTACACGCCCATCCGCTCGATACAGTTTGGAACGAGGCTCGTCCGACCGGGCAACAACATGTTTCCAGTCATCGACAGTTCAATGTCGGTGTTGACGGGCTATATGTCGCGCAGTGTCGTGCAGTATCAAGGGTAGACCTGTGGGCCTTTGGCTACGAAAGCCCATATCGATGATGTTTCGTTGAATGGTTCGCACGCTGAGACTTGTTGATGGCTCAGCATTGAAATCTACTACAATTTGCGGAAGGTTTGCACTTCTACCACGTTGAGTGATTCTCCTCAGTCGTCGTTGGTTCCCTTGCTGTAGGATCTTTATCCGGCCGCAGAGATGTCGCCGTGCTGACAGCTGCTAACAGACACATCGCAATGTTACTACCATGGCAAGTTTCACAGATAAGGAATACACCGACATCCATCGGATCTGAGGGCTTACCGATGGAAGAACTGACGTTGCAAGACAACTGTATCACGCGAGGTTTCCTAACCGGTGTCTTCACTCCGTAAAAATATTTCACTATGTTGATAGGGGCATGTGTAGCACCTCCAGAAATCAGTGGCCGGGGCCGACCGTTGCCGTACAGTGCGGATGACGAAGAGAATTTTTATAAACTGTTTTGGAGGACCGAAGAATAAACACCAGGTTTCTCGCCACTGTGGGGCCGGAATATCACAATGTACTGTTACACGAGTACTGCACACCCATCGCTTTAGCAATTAGAAGGTAAAAACATTGTCAGCGGGACACCACCAGTAGACGCTGGACTTCAACAAATCCATCCTACGGCGTCAGAGGCGCGACCAGCATTTGTCACGATCAATACTGTTAGCTGACGAAGCCTGTTTAACAGAGGATTGTATAGTGAATTCGCATAACTGTCACGAGTGGACAGAAGAAAACCACCACAGCACAGATGTACGAGGGTGCCAATAACTACCCGATATCAAAATGCGGTCTGGTATTATCGATCGGAATCTCATAGGACCATATGCGCTACCAACAAGGCAGAGAGGAGAGCGATATCTGCGTTTCCTGGGTGCTACGGTACAGGAGTTGTTGGAAGACTTTACTTTGGCCTCTTTGTGAACCTGTGGTACATGCATTATGGAGCCCAGTTCACGTCAGCGGCACAATGCGACGCCACCTGTAGAGTGCCTTCCCTCATAATGGATTGGTCGTGGAGGACCTTTATCATGGCCAGCTAGACTGTCGGACCTTAATCCAATGGATTTCTTTTTGTGGGGCCATCTAAGATTTGTGATTTATGAAGGAGGGATTGTTGATATCAAGAACTTTGGACACAGGATACAACATGCCTGTGATATTATGCGAAGAGATACGAAGAGATACAGACATTATGAATCATGTTCAGCAATCCTTTCATCGAAGATTCGAACGTTGCCACACACACACACACACACACACACACACACACACACACACAGTGGCCATCATTTCGAACAGTACTTATGGGACGCCACGGCAGCTTCTGGGCATGTATTTGTATGTCCTTTCAAATCTGTACAGTTCTACTGCATTCGTTTTGATTAACTGAGACATAACTGAGTACTCGTATTTTGTATCCTGAAATGGAAATGAGCGTAAGGCATTGTGGGACGGGAGTCTCCCCTTTGGGGAGGTTCGACCACCGAGGGCAAGTACTTATTGCATTCGACGCCACATTGGGTGACTTGCTCGTCGGAGATGGGGATGAAATGATGATGAGGACAACACAACACTCAGTCCCTGAGCGGAGAAAATCTCCTGCCTCAGCCGGGAATCGAACCTGGGCCCTTTGGCGTGGCATTCTGCGGCTCTGACCGCTCAGCTAACGGGGGCGGACTTTGTATCCTCATTCTTTGGAGTCGTTCTTTAAGATTAATGCAAGACAAAAAATCCAAATTACAAAACATGCATACACAGTAATACAGTTTGTAACAAGCGCGTGGGGAACACAATACTCATTAAAGCCTGTACTATGGTAAGTGAGTGGGGTTTACCTTACGAGACAGGATTTTTGTATAGATATTGACCGCGTGTACCTGAATGGAGGCAAATCAGACTTACACCCACTCGGTAATAACAATGATACGTCAAGTAATTTCGAAATGCAACTACACGTCAGGACGGACAAAAAGCAACACAGCAGATACTACCAATTTGTTAATAATGCGGTCGCCAGCCTAATTAGGCATTAACTGAGTTGCTTCTCTGTACAAGTTGATGTACATTCATGCAAAACAACACGTAGTAACACTGCATAATATAGTAAATTTTAGAACCAGAAAATCTGTTGAACTGGTAGTTTCACTTTCTGTACTGATATGGAAAAACCACGAATACATAACACTACACTATAATGTATAATACCAAACTTCGTACTGTCTATTGATCTGATTAAAATCGGGCATAGGTTACCCTTGAAATAGCACTTTGGGGCCACACACAAAATGTCAGTTTTGATAAAGATAAAACACTGATAACTTTTGACATATATATTGACTTTAACTTTTGCTAGTCAAACCAATTTAGAGCACTTCAGAATTCAAATGAATAAAAAAAGGAGGGGGGGGGGGGGACCTGAAACTGTTATGATCACTGTATAAAAAAAAAATTAATTACTGACACCATTATGCGCTCAAGATTTCCAATATCTGAGTTACTACTCTCTTTATCTTATTTCCTACTCATTTAAATACCTTTATATCTGTCTCGAAATAATTAAACTTCATTACTAAATCAATATTAAAGTTATCTTCCAACTTTATCAGACCTTCGTTATTCGTTTACTGGTTCATTAACAAAACAGTTCTTTAAACACCATTCTAATATAGCTAGGTCTGCAGGTAATTATTATTAACACAAACTCTAATTTTTCATCTCGGGACACTCGGATTGCACAATATTTGGAAAGGACCCTGTCTAGGATAGTTGTGAGGATAATTAAATGATAGAAAAGTTCTGGTAAAATTTAAGTTGATATTAAGTTGTTATTGAACAGTATGGAACAAAAGTAATACTGGTCCATACGAATACAGTACTAAAAGTTTCAACCTGTTTGTATCGATGCGGCGGTTGGCAGGCGGCGAGATGGCGAGGCACAAAGCACACATACAACCACAGCTATGGCTCTTGACGTACCGGCACTTTATTTCTTCATAGCGTCGCAATACTTCTCCATTTAGTGCCTATGGAATTTTGCCATGCTGTATGGGCGTTGGAACGGCGTACCCGAGGCTCAAATGAAACTACGTCTTCCAGGAGAGCCTCCTCGCTCCAGAACGTGTTGCTCAGACCAATGCCAAACTCCAACTACATCTGCTGAGCCCGTTGTGCCATGCAGCGCCCGCGTGCATTTTCTCGCGCTCGCCTGCCATCCACCTTTTACCGCTCCCTTACAGACATGGTATTCACCCGAGGTTTTGCATTCTACATATCCTAACACATTGCCTACGTATGGACCAGACGCACAGTTACAATTTTAAACATCTTACAACAGTTTCAAAATATGTTACATTTCAATTCTATCACAATACTACTTGACATTTGACATAAACATTAATATTCACATTGAAACTCGTTTACAGTTTTCCTAACACAATGACATGAAACAAGAAAACAAATGAAATCAGAACATCAATTACTCAAGTTTAACGAAAAAGCAGATGGAAAAAAAATATTATTTATATGTACGATAGTACAACGTCGTTGTTGTTACAAGTTCTTCCTCAGTTTCTTTTCCCTTTGCCAACTAGCCGTATACATAATACCGGTTGGCGAAAATGTAACGAGACGCTATCACTGCTCGCAGTGTTACGCGAACCGTTGCTTGAAGCCGCAAACCTCGCCCTCTTATCGGCGGCGTCGGCTACTCCCATGTTGTGCGGTGATGCTGATTTCTCCCCTTGCCTTATGTCGGCGCACAGGAACACCCAAAAGTCGGCTTCCTGTTTTTCGATCTTACAACATTCAATTGGCTTTGCATTTAGTGACATATGAATATGGGGAAAACGAATTCCCGTTTGTAGCCCAATGTATGACACTTTGTACGAAACATTTTTCCTCGTTTGCGATACGAAACATTGTTCCTCATGTGCGATTCACCCTGTATAGAAATGTAAAGGGAAAGTCACCATTTGTTTCCTCATAACCTTAGCATGCAACAGAAAACTCGGACAACAGTGCCAATAAGTAAAATTACAGTGAAACTCGATACTAAAAAAGAGTGTAATGAAAATTAGCACAATTGTTAAGTAATGGTATCACAGATATACTCTTATAATGGGACAAATCTACGTGAAACAGTAAACAGCAACTAAGCCGGTAAGTTGCCGATATGAAACCTAATTCCAGTGGTGAAACCTTAACATAGTAATTAAAAAATCTTTTGTTAAGTTATTTAAACTTGAATTATAAATGGCACGTAACAGAGCCTATTAGTTACAAAGAGGTACAATCATAATGGGATATCTGGCTTCTGATGAACAAAACTAAGTTCTCTAAATTGGATGCATACAAAGCACGATCAGCAAGATCGATTTAAAAAAATCGCAAGTAAAACCCGTGGTTATAGTCGTAGTGACCATACGAGTCTAGGTATAAGTAAACATGGGCGACTAGATACGCCCATGAACAAATTAAAATGCAGAATTAAAATTAAACATTTCCAAAACTAAACTAAAATACAATTAGGCAATAAAAATTAACAGATTCAGCCTATGTGTGGCACATATGGTATGGAATGTATTATTTTTAATACAAAAGTGACAAGTAGCGACAGAATGGCTACGATGTTGCCAAAGCAGTTAGTGACCTTCATGTGGCAATTAGAGTGTTGAGAGTGTTGAAGTAAGTCACAACTGCCCGACATTATTAATAGCTCGTCTACCAAAAGCTGCCCACTTAAAATTCTTGCTACGATATATTTCGAATGTTGATGCTGAGTCCAAACGAATGAACTCCTAGCCTGTTACGATAGAGGAAAATTGAAATTACATAGGTGCTTTAGCCACCTAAAATTGCATTAAATACAAAGCCAAAAGTTTAGAATTGAAGATTTAGCACCGAGGGAAACCCTATTCATGATAAGTACCAGAGGTATGAGATTTGGAAAGGACCTCCTATGGAGAGGTGGAGAAACATTTCAAATACGCCTGTTTATATAAAACAAACCTATAGTCGCTCCTAACAGGTGAGGTCAGTAATGAAGAGACAGATGTTAAAAGCACGGTAGTGAGCAGTGTTTTCTGTTCGAGTCTGTAAGACATGATGCTTGCTTCCTACGTTCCAGCTGCACTTGGGCTGCTGACTCGAGATGACTAGTAGTTCCTTGTACAGCTATTTTTGAAGTCTTTTTGCTAACACTACAGAATACCGCAACCGCTACGTCTCAGATTTAGCTCCAGCGCTGCCACTCAACTACTGTAGAAAACTTTCCAGGTCTGCCCATATAAATCTGCCGGAGAAATATATGCCACCACAGAAAACAGAACTTGATGTGTGAGGGACTGGAGTTCAATCACAAAGCAGCAGCAGAGACATAAAATGGGTACTTTTCGGGCATGCAACTAGATAACATGAAACGCTGTATCTGAATATGTTTTAGGAAGGGTTTCGAAGTTCAGTTTGCGACAAGGTTCCGAAAGGCAAAGCATTGCCCAGTTACTTGTAGTCCTAATTTACGCTTGGAAGCTAAGGCAAGATGCATCCTACTTCACACTTCGAAGTGAAGTCAAGAACTGACAGAAGACCAACAGGGTCCACAGGATGGAGGCTCAGGGATGGTAGGTTAAGGCAAGTAACGAAGGAGCTTCTCATTTATGAAGAAAATAGTTTGGAGTGCTTTAAAATAATGAAAGATGTTTTCGGTTCTATAAGTGAGTTTATGTAATACAGAATTAAACCACAACGGCAAGGCGCCCGAGTACTCATTTATAGCTTAACTTTGTGCTTCTCTGTATAACTGGGGAACATAATGCGATGCTGTCTATTATCGTTATAGCATTCCAACAAGCTATAGCAGCCAAGATCTAGTCTTGCCCTGGCCATGTGTAGTGTATTAAACGACAACCATGTGCAGGGTGTGCATTGAAAGTATGTAAATACAATGTCTGGCTAATGACAGATGAAAGACTGCTGTATGCAGGCTAAATAGTCAATGACAGTATCAAACAACTACTAAAACTAAACTAACTCCGTCTGAACAGGCCACGAAGATTCAACGGTACCGAACGGACGACTTGTCAACCTCAGCCCACAGGCATCACTGGATGCGGATATGGAGGGGCATGTGGTCAGCACACCGCTCTCCTGGCCGTATGTCGAGACCGGAGCCGCAACTTCTTAATCAAGTAGCTCCTCAGTTTGCCTCACAAGGTCTGAGTGCACCCCGTGTGCCAACAGTGCTGGGCAGACTGGATGGTCACCTTTCCAAGTGCTAGCCCAGCCCGACAGCGCTTAACTTCGGTGATCTGACGGGAACCGGTGTTACCACAGCGGCAAGTCCGTTAGTAAACAACTACAATATATGGAAATACTTACATGCAAGAGTAGTTTCTTGAAAGATTTCTTGAAGCCTTCAGCTGTCGGTCTCTTTATTTCTTTTACGATTGTACAATTTCGGCCTTAGGCCATTTTCAAGTATCTAAACCTTGTACAATAGTACAAGGTACAATAGTAAAGGGAATAAAGATAATGGCAGCTAAAGGCTTCAAGAAGTCTCTCAAAAAATTCATCGCAGCTGCGGACCCTATCGCATTGAAAATCCAAGGGTAAGGTAAATTTTTTCTTCCTTTGGGAACAGACTCATTACGGTTACAAATGCCGTCTATGGTTAGACGTAACCTTTCCATGCCACAGGACGTTCTGAAATTGGCGTTTTATAGTGACCAAACTACTAGTATCAGACGTTCTGTTTTAGGAGCGAAGAAAGGGAGCAGGTGAATAACACCCAAAAACAATATTGAATAACAGAACAGACACTGGAAGTCGTCCTGCAGGAAGGATTGTGTATTGAAAAACTTCTCATTCCCTAAGACTTGTAGGTAAGAAGTAGATTCCTAACTCACCTAGATTGCTAGACAAACTGGGTACATCCTTTTCAGTTACAAAGAAGGAACATGACAGAAAACACAGAAAAATTTGGGGAGTGCTCTTCATAAATAGACAAACTAAATTTCTGACACCACAGGTGACGCCCATACTATTAAATCTCGTTTCTCGGTAACGCAACATGTCCTTCTAGGGCGTAAGCCCTCTCTCATTAATTGTCCACAGAGAAATAGCTACAAGTTCAAAAGAAACATAGATATTTTTCTACAGTACATACACGACTGAACAACTGTCTCATTTCACAGTGTTCTTCTGTTTCCCCAATGCGAGATGGATGTGTCACATGTTTTGCGTAGTTGAAAAGTACTCTACACCAATGAAGAAAAGGCATTTCTGACAGCTCAACTTATTTTAAAAGCTACTGTCACGTGATGCAAACCACTAGATCTTTGATTTTGCATTACTTTGATACTCCTTTATCACACGTCGGTGGAGATACTTTCGAACACGTGGCAACTCATGCCTAAAAGCGAAATAACATGATACAGAAAAATAAAGAAAGAAAATGTATTTGGATCAAGTGTTATACCGGAAACAATGAAAAGTGAAGAATAGTCACACTCCACTTTGATATTCCATGGTCATCTGTCCATACCCACAAGCATAAGCTGATGGAGGTTATTACTGAATTCACCGATGGTAGAACACGACAGTTTCAGCGAAACACGGGTTGAGGGAACAGAGTTCAGTCCCTTGACCGTAAACCACACGGGCGCCTGGAACTCAGAGTGTATCTGTGGGGCGCAAGAAGAGAAGACTTTTTCAACCTTTAATCCATTGTGAGGTACTAGGTTTAGCTCATGAAGAATCAACAGAAAACAATGACCGGTGGCAGTGTCAGAAATATACGATCAGGGTGTGGTTAGTTAATTGTAACTTGGAATTCACAGGTGATGTGAGCTGAAAAATCTGGTACAGTCCCTCGAAAGACAAGAATGATTTGTTCATTTTTCCTTTTTAATTACAGTTTTCCTCAACATAAGCTAGTCTCCCTGTTGATAGTATGGCAACGTTGCACCGTCATTACCTATCTTTATTTGCCTAGCAACTGTTCTTAAGTTGTTCCATTTCTCTTCCTTCCATATGGTTTCAAGTCTCCTTGCCAGTTCTTTAACTTCACTTGTACCAATACCGGATGGTAATTTTTCTAATTCGAATAGGGAGCTCAATATTTGCTAGTATACATCATCTGGGGTATGTCCAGTCGACTCACTGATTTGATTCTTGTAAGTAGATGTAATGTACGGCAAATACCTATTCCAGTCGTAATGAGTTATTGACATAATAAGAAAGTATTTTAGTTATCGATTTGTTCCATTCACTTGACGATGAATTGCTCTTGTTTTACATTTTTTAACTGTGAAAATTTTATAAATTAGAACGGATATTGAAGATATGAAATTAGTCCCTTGATCTGCAGAAATAAATGTATAATGCCACAGTTTCTGCTGCCATATCAGCAGTTGCACCCAAGACTAGGTAGCATGAGATGTAATCAATAATAGATAATATGTACTTACGTCATCGCTGTGTTTCCAGAAATGACCATAGTATGTCTAAAGCCAATGTTTATATAGATCTGGAAGCTTCAGGTACTGGTTGCAGTGGAATTTCAGTCTTAGCCTGTTGCGTGCATTATGTGCTATGGATGCAGCTTAAGATATAGTCTTCACTACGTTTTGGCCACACGAGTGTTTTTGCCACTTTCCGCTATTTCACGCTTGAATAGTGTCATGACACTGAGGGATAATATGCTGCAGAGGTTTTGGTATTAACAATAGTTTTCCATACAAGGTTTCATAGTATAAAATAACATATTCTGACACCAATTCCGTTCGATAAGTAGCTGGCATTCCTCATCTTCCCCCTGGGCCTCTTCTGATTCAGCTACAAGCACTTTGTCTACTTGTAGCACAAGGACTTTCCTACTACGTGCACTGACATTCTAATGAAGTCTACAATGTTTATGACGACGTTTTGCCACTGCTGTGTCCAGTGTTGTCACAACGTACAGCACTCTCGGCTCTCCTCTTTGCTACTGCGTCAAACGAAGCTACAACAGTGTTCCATATGCTGCCAGCCCGTAGTGCTCCTGTCGTATTGACATTGTCGTTGTGCTATACGACTCGCGGGAAACCAACACAGTCCCTAATTAGTGATACGTGACGTGGCTGTACGATGGTGCTCGGTCAAGCGCTACATACGTCTGTACCCGTGGCCGCTAGTCCAGTGGAGCCGAAATAATGAATAGCTTCCATCAATTCTGCATTCACATGACAGTCAAAGGATCCCGACTAACATGAGCAGCCACACTGCCGAGCGATAGACCGCCATCTCGATAGAAGATGATTCTGCCGTCATTGAATTACGACAAATGTTGGTAGATGTTTCTACTATCTCACGAAGAAGTAATACGCTATCCTCATAACGAAACAACATATAAACGCGGTTTCTGAATGAGAAAACTGCTACACATTCTTCTCCCGTGTACATAATGTATAAAATGGCTCTGAGCACAAAACTTCTGTGGTCATCAGTCCCCTAGAACATAGAACTACTTAAACCTAACTAACCTAAGGACATCACACACATCCATGCCCGAGGCAGGATTCGAACCTGCGACCGCAGCGGTCGCGCGGTTGCAGACTGTAGCGCCTAGAACCGCTCGGCCACTCCGGCCGGCCATAATGTATAGTTAGTGTAACTCCCACCTACTTTATTTTATTGCGTGCAATGTTAATCACTTAAAAATAGAAGCACGTAGTACACTTGACGCCAAACTGACGTTTGTCGCATTTCTTCTTAATGGTGGATCCCCACAAATTCAAAATCTTAAGGACTTTACCTGGTACGGCATCGAATTCAGATGCTGAAGTTGAACGAATGTGTATGGTTCGACAAGAATTGTCTGCAGAAGGAGGTGATACCAAGGAACTCAAATGTAAAAATAGAGTGCAAATCACCGCTACGCGTTTGAAGGCCTATAACGAAAAACTTTGGATCAGATACGAGCTACAGGAGAAATATAAACAGAAAGCCACGTTAAATCATAGTCTGTACTTAGCACATATGAAGGTAAGCAAGATTTTCTCACCCTTACAGTTCGATGAGATGTATGGTGCATTTCAGAACTATGCACACTATGTAAGTGACAAACGTAGAGAGAGTCCAAGTAATAAATTAAGCAAATGTGTTCAGACAAGCAGTAACGACGTTGAGATTGGTGTGAAGCTCACATTCTAACCGTAATTTTAAATTTTTTGACACAGTAGTCAACTTGTCGAATATAACGTTCTCCACTGAGTTTTAGATATGAAGTTGAAGTTCATTGTCAAATCAAAGCTATACAATAGTGAAATTAAAAATATAATTGCTAATACCAAACTGGCACTAGGTATGGATCAGTGTCAGCGCATAAGCACAATAGCATCTCTTCTAAAGTAGCGGAAGTTATTGAAAAGCAGATTATGCGAGACAAAACTGACAGGCGTTGTAATGCATTCAAGGCTAGAATTGTACAGGGAATAAACAATAGCTTTAATGATAATAGTGCCACTGCAGTTAAGGCGGATAAGTAGGATAATTCGGTTCTTTTGAACCAAGAGGATTAAAATACGAAAGTAAAGGATTTCCGTATTAATAATAACATCACAAAACTTACTTTTGATCCCACTAATAAATTCATTGCTTTGATTAAAAGAGCAGATAAACGACACAACTTCATACTGTCTGGATAAAGAAAGTAGAGAATGCATCGTTATGAATCCCGAGGCTCCAAAAGTTAGAGCTCAAACAAAGCTACATAAGAATAACATTCATCTTCGTCCGATCGTAAATTATATTGACAGCCCCGCTGATAAGTTAAACAACAAATTGGATTCCATTATTAAAGAGTACTACAGTTTCGAGACTAAACATAACGTGAAAAATTCTGCTGAAGTTGCAGAACGTATCAAGGACCTACAGACAACGGTAGAGGAAAAATTCGTTACTTCTGATATAGCTAGCTTGCAAATCAATGTGTCAACAACAGGTACCATTGAGATAGATAGTAACAGTTTACGGAATGTGAGAAAATCAGTTTGCAAGAGATACATGAGATTATTGACTACTTTGGTGTTTCAGTTTACCAGCAACCTGAAGGCTTAGCAATGGCGAGCTGTATTACAGGTACGCTAGCAGACATCTTTGATAAATCATATTGAAAATTAGTTCTCTGAAAGGTATAAAGACACAGCGGATAATTTGCTACAAAATGTACGTTGATGGCACGCTGGTGCTATTTAATGGTACTCAATAAGATGCTCCCTCAGCTAAATAGCTCACACCCCAATATGAATTTCACAAAAGAAATAGAAAAAGGTAGCACTATTAGTTTTCTGGATTTAAAAATAATGAATTTTAAGAGCACACACAGGTTTATCATCCACTGTAAGCCAACGACAACCGATACTATATTCCATAACGACTCATATAATCCTGATTCACATAAACGTGCCATTTCTCAAACGATGATCAGTAGAATGACAAACATTCCTCTTGAAAGTAAGAAAGTGAATAAAGGATTAGACACGTTGAAGGAAACAGCATGTTGAAGCGGTTATGACAGTAGAATGGTCTCAGCCATGTACATTAAAAAACTGAATACCTCTGTATACAACAATGGAGATGGTATTACACTAACAAAGACATAGTATACAGAAAAAGTGAAGTATGCTTCGTTGCCATACTATTGGCGCATTTCGGATGATATAGCTAAGGCTTTCCGTAATACGAAGTTAATGATAAGTTTTCGCCCATAAATAAAATCGGCAGATCTCTACACCATAATACCCACAAGGCTGAAGTTATGAAACAATCTGGGATCTATATGCCAGTTGTGATGACTGTAAAAAATATTACGTAGGACAAGCGAGGAGAAATATTGGAACTAGACTGAGGGAATCTAGAAATATAAGTACCAGTAACAAATCTTCGTTCAGCAAACACTTACGTGCTAAAAAACGTACTGTGAATGGCCCTAATGCAATAGATGTTTAACGTGTTACTAGTAAAGATAGACTGCTGAATATCCATAAAGGAATGGAAATTTATACAGCTTCTAGTAAACATCCAGAACGTGTTCTAAGTAAACAAATGGAGTTGAAAAGCAGAAATTTCCTGCAGAATTTTAAAAAGGTGTTGTGTTAGGCATTGTGCATTGTATTTTGATGTTGCTTTTTCATTTTAATGCAACTTCCCTCCAATTGCTGTGTGTCATTGTCGTGAGTAATCGGTTTGATTCTGAACGGCGCTTTTCTTTGAGAATTTGGATTTACAGTGAACGGTTCCCTAAGGGTTTTTATACTTGTATAAGCTTTCAACGTATGTCATATCGACACAACAGTATATTTGTAATGTTTCTATTAGATTGCGTACACATCAATGGCTCTATCACTTCGTATTGCAAAGGTTGTTTGTATGCTGTCTCTCCCTACATTACCGAGCGAGGTGGCGCAGTGGTTAGACACTGGACTCGCATTCGGAAGGACGACGGTTCAATCCCACGTCCGGCCATCCTGATTTAGGTTTCCGTGATTTCCCTAAATCAATCCAGGCAAATGCCGGGATGGTTCCTCTGAAAGGGCACGGCCGACTTCCTTCCCCATCCTTCCCTAATCCGATGAGACCGATGACCACGCTGTCTGGTCTCCTTCCCCAAACCAACCAACCAACCTCCCTACATTTGTATCTACTGACACCGTGTTTATTCTAATAAGTAGTTTTTCTTAACTCATCTGTTACTCGATGTACATACAATAATTTATCTCTATTCCTTCCCTAGTTCTGCTTTTCGTTACCATATATCTCTTCTCCAAGTATGTGATGCGTCTCAGTGTATTTTCTCAGTCTTAGAGGCATCTATATGGTAGTGAGAACAATGTTTTGGCATCTTTACGTATCCAGTAACGTATGATGTAGTAATGTTGAATACGTGCTGTCACAAAATGCTCTGCTTTTGGGCTATGGTTTATGTCTCAGTGTTACGCTCTATATTACGTTGTTTCATAAACTTTCTAGTTCTGACAAATTCTTATTTTTGCCGTTATTTTCGCACGCAATGTTGCTATATGATGTATTTTTATTGAACTGACCAACATGTTTTTGTAGGTTTTTACAATATTATAACGGAATTTATGTCGTGACAACAGTATAACTGTTATATTGTGTACCCAGTGGTGGCTCCTACATTTATTGTTGCAAGTGCTATGTGTTCGCTGACCATCCCTATATTTTACACTCGTCGACACCCTTTTTATTCTTAATAAGTAGTGTGTATTAGCTCGTCTTTTTACTTGATGTGCGTCATACAGTAATCTACATCCGTTCCCATCTTAATCCTAGTATTGGTTACCATATATTTTTCCTTAAAGAATGCGAAGCCTTACCATGTATTTGCTCAATATTAGAGAACATTCTTTTGGATTTCCCACATATCCAATAATGTATGATACAGTCAAATGTCGAATACATATTACAACAAACTGCTCTTCCCTAAGGAGTATGATATTGATTCTTACGCACTTTGTATTTCGATGTTATGCTTACTTCAAGTTGGCATATGAGCCTTCCTGTTTTGAGGCTTCCTTTCTCCTCTTATTTCCCACGTTATATCTCTTTATACTGAATTGATCCCTTTAATTAATTTTATGTTACGGTACTATCATACACTATAAGCCATGAAGTACTTAATGTTCCCAATACTGGTTGATACATTTTGTAACGCAGGTGACATTTAGTTGTCACCCTTCCACGTATTGTATATAGGTTGTTACTTAAAATAAAAAGTTATGTGGGTTATCATTCTGTACAAATACTCAGGTCTTGCTGCTGTGTGCATACAAATAGCTGTCAGACACTGATGACTTGCGATACAAGACAGTCGTTATACCTGGCACGCCAGTAATTGATGGAGTATTCTATTTCAATCATTTGCGGAATTTTGTACGTACCTTATATACGTTTGTGTTAATATACTGTTTAAAATAACGTAGTTTGTCCGGTGATATGTATGTACTGTATGCAATATTTTATCTAAATTTGTATGGCCTTAATGTATTCTTTGGTCGCTGACTGTTTGTTGTAAGTGACATCAACTAAATCTGGCACGCCAGCAATATATGTAAAGTGCCTATGATGTGTGCTATCGAGAGTCTTAAAATCTTTGGATGAATATGTATCTGTGAGACCAAATTACCTGCTGCTGTCATTTACCATGTTGTTGTTCACAGAGCAAAGTTCAGAATACTATCTTAAAGGTGTCACTGTACTGTAGATTCTTTCGTAAAATGACGAAGTATGACTACTATTTACTTGTCATTAAGAGTGATTTGAAAATGACATGAAATACAGACGTTAAAAATGTAAGTAAGAAATTTGTGCAATAATGTTGCATGATACTTGCTTTCCGTAAAGCCTTGGCAGGCATCCTCCATTCGAAAATGGCACCTATGTAAATTTAATGACAGACGCCTACAACAGTTTGCATGAGCAAAAATCACTACACAAAATTTCTGCTTATTGGTTAATTTTAAGTTGAAGGTTTGGATAGCTTAACTGGAATGGTAACGGAAATCTGGAGTTGCTGTCAGAAACTAAGTTAAGAATTTCATCTAACAACAACATTTATTTCCTAAATCATGAAAATACTCCTTGATCACTCACGTTACTTAATAGTACGATTATATGAAATGCTGTCCCATCATCAGCAATACAAAATAAAAATAGCAATTTTATCCAACCTATCTCTCCTAACTAAGATGACTATGGGAGCCATCAAGCAGCGCGTCTATACTCAACAGAATCTCAACAGGAAATGCCTAACCGTCTCCCCTCGGCCGACGTCCACACACGGTGGCCGGAAGGGCTCAGAGAGTCTGCACAGTGGCTATTTGCCAACCTAACGGGACCTGCTAACGCTTGGGGAACTTTGGACTCTCTGGTCCAGTGCAGTCGCACTCTACGTAATACAGTGCTTATTTATACTGCATCTCCACATTCACAGAACCCACAGCAGACAGCCCACGCATACGTGAGTAGACGACCCACGTTCACATTTGCAGACTATACTAACAGTGATAATATAACACAATTCCGAATAATAAATCTTATATTGATCTTCCCTAAGTGTCGGAAGGGCACCCACGTGTGTTTTGAGTATGTGACTGTTGTATTAAGCCATGTAGCGGCTCACATGGAGCCGTTACAATGTTTTATCTTTGTGAGGTCTGTAAAGTTTTATTTATACACTTCGATGTACGCAGATAATGTACTGCTCTTCCATGTTGGTTTTACAGATACATGACGATAATGCTTATTCGAAATTAGGTAATCGTGCGATTAAATAAACATTCCATTACAGCCTGCTACGGACCATGTTTCCGTTTATTAACCTCCTTAATGGTGTTTAAAGACGTGACGTGTACAGGTAGGAACTCAGCGGGAAACCTGTAGCTATTCATAACCAAAAGGCAAACGAATTTAATACAAAGTATGAGAAGTAATTAATGAAGGATAATTAACGGGGGTGTGAGGCATCTTTCTCTTTGTTGTACGAAGCCTTTGCCGGCTCAGATCGATGTGGCGTGTCTCGCAGCAGGTAGCCCGAAATCTGTACTGACGTTGTGAATGTTTAAGTCAGTTTACCGCACAGTTATGCAAATGGGTTGCTGAGATATACAGCGTTCTCTTTGAGACGTATTATACTGCTCAACCATCCGTGAAAATGCATGTGGCTCTCTGAAACTCCAGCTCGCCACTGACCAACTTGTGTGTATACTCTCGCTATATACAGTACTCTGGCATGAGTACTCCTCTACCTGACACACCCTGTGTGGCGTAAGAGGTATGTGGACCACTGCAACAGTATCACTTACAGAACGCCTCTCTTACAGAGCCTCCAGTGACAGTTCATTAAACATTCCTTGCGACGCTCTTGCATGGTTTTTTCTTTTGCGTCCTGTGTATCTGCTTCATCGTCATTTTTCTTCATCATTATTTAGCGGATGTCGCATGAAACTTCAGAAGTTCCACGGATGTAAACTTCACTCATCTTTTGTTATTATTATTATTATTATTATTACAGAGAATGTCCAATCCCCTGACCAAATACGCTGAGCCACCGTGCCAGCATCGACTGAGGTACTCAAGCATGATTTACCATCCGTCCTCACAGAGACACTTCCGCCAGTACCTCATCTCATTCCTCCTAAAATTCCGTGAAGACGTGTACTTGTATGAGACAGCGTTCCCAGCACATGACAAGGTCATACGGCGGCCTCATTGTAGATCTCCATTTAGCTGGCTTGTGGAATTGCGCAATATCCAGATGTGTGGGATAATCTAATGTGACAGTGGCCAGATGTTGGACTACATGGGAACGTGAGTGTAGGCATACTCGTCGTCTATGTTTGGGTCGTCCACGTCTGACCACCACAAGGGAGGATCTTCATGCTGTGCACGAAACATCGTACCTCCTTCACACCTGCCCGCGGCATCCGAGAACAAGTCATCAACCCCGTCCAATAATCTGTGTCATCCTGCACCTCTTTCCGGGAACTATCAGCAGCCACACTAGAAAATTAGCGTCTCATGTGTCGGCTGTTATAAATACTACAAGAAAAGCTGCTGCGTTTCGTCTGGTGCTGCGACCAGGAAGCATGGACTGGTGACGAATGGCGTCCCATTGTGTTCAGTGGTTAATCGCTGTTCTGTGCTATCTCTAATGACCTGGGGTAAGATCCTGTTCTTCCAGTGTTTTGGAGAGGCACAGCAGTGTTACACCTAGCGTCATAATGTGGAGAGCCACGGGGTAGGACTTCGCGTCACGCTTCATAGTGACAGATCGAACTCTGACAGCACAACGGTACGTCACGGAAATCTTGTATCCTCTGGTGTTATCTCCTATACGACACTATCACCGTGCCGTTTTTACACATGACAATGCTTTTCCTCACCCTGTGCGTATGTCTGTCAACTCTCTGCGTGATAATGACGCGCTCCCATTGCGAGCAAGATTCTCTGATCCGTACCAGGTAGAAAATGTGTGGGACGAGCATGGGGTTGAAGTCAATCCCAGTGACAGTATCCAGAACATCAAGGACCGGTTATAACATTTGTGGGCCAGCTTGCTTCAAAAGATGATACGACGGCTGTTTGACATACTTCCCAACCGAATAAGTGCATGCAACTACGCCAGGTAGGTCCAGCGCCATACCGATAAGTGGTTTCATACTGCCAAATTCTTTGTGAATTTGTCTCAGTTTTGTAATCACTGAAATGACTTGACATATACTCTCAACACAAGAAGTTTTATCACGTTTCCTCGTCCCCCTCTAGGTGCTTCACTGTTTTTACATGGCAAGCAGTATACAGGGTCAACAGTAAGGAAACCGACAAACTGCTGGAATGGATTCCTGACTGGAAAAGGAGGAAATAAAGTCCTGTGAACATATGTCCAGAAATGCATCGTTACCACGGTAGATGGTGATGACGAATGAATGTTCCTCCGACCAGCCGTGTGTTCCTTGTGTGTTATTGTGTTGAAGACTGTGTGATTGACGCAACATACGAAAGCAGCAGAATGGTCCGGTATTCATGCCGGGAAGATGTGTACGGCCAAGCAGATGGAAACAGTCGAGCGGCAGCATGGCTATACCTAAACAAGTACCCTCACATACACCAGCCACATCACATAATATTTGAAGCCCTTTTTGGGCGTTTGTGTGATCAGCGGTGAAGAGAGGCGGCGGGATGTGCGTACACCAGATTTGTAGGACTAGATTATAGAGGATATTGAGACGAACCCTAGTACAAGTTCCGGAAAGTCGCCCGCCAACATGGCGTAAGGCAAAGAGAGTGGTAATACATGATGTGACGTGGGAACGCGTGCGTTGCATCCCATGGAGGCGACTTTGGGCATATACTGTGACACGGATGCAATGTAGCTCTATACTGTTTAGCGGGACGATTTGTTGTGTTGCACGCACGTCATCCATTTCCGGACTCCTGTTCACTTGAACTTTTCCCCTCCATTTCCAGTCAGGAATAAGATCCTAAAACTTTCCGCTACGTTTTTAATCCATTTTTCTTAATTACTTTCGTTGTAAACACGTCACGAGTGCTTGTTCATTATAAAAACTTATTTTTAAAGTGAAAACAGTTGTTCGTACAAATTTAACATTTGTTACCTTAGTAATTTTTTTACATATTTCGACTTCGAACTATATAAAGAATATTCCACTTCACACTTACGTGCGTGAGTCTTCACCTTCTTTATTCCATTATATGGTACGGTGACAGAAGAACTACTCAATATTAAGTGCGTTTCTTGTTGATCGTTTTAAGTTATCTGTCAGACACTGTAACTAGTGTATGTTGTCTAAAATTTTAGTGTATCTTCTTTCCGTAAATTGTAAAAGCAATTGGAATATCTGAAGGGTTATAGTTTTTAAGAGTGTACAGTGCGCAGTGAAAACGCTACACTTCGTCAGTATTCCCTACACAGACTGGATGTATTATTGTCAACTTGATTGGTGACAAGCTCTTTTACGCACAAAACGACCTAGACCTAGTCTCTCCTCAAGCGTAGATGACCAAACCTCGAGTAACAGCTTGGTTCAGTTATTGACGTTACATCAAGGAGGCCCTCTTTATGTAACAGGTTCATCGATGTGATGTTAGAGCTAGCAGTATGGTAACTACCGCCTTCCCCCACAACAGTAATAGCGGGGCAAGGAAAAAGTTATTAGTTTTCATTCACCATCGTACACATTTCTTAGAGGGGAAATGTTATTCATAAGAGGCTTCACATCGAACAAATTTCATAAACTTGAAAATACTGATAGTAGTTTTCGGGGTCTTCCTTTTGGCATGCGTTGCTGATGCTGGTGGCAATGTCACATGGATCAAGGAAGGTCAATTCCTTCCTAACGTAATTGACATGGTTAGAGGAGGACTCGGCCTTGGCCTTTGTTAGTAAGCTCTTCAGTCGTAGCTTCAAAGGTCTGGCAACTCTGCAGTAAACATCACTTCAGATAATTGGGCGAGGTCGGCTCACGTTTCCAGCTCGTTAGTGCCAGACTGCCGCCGCAGGAGCAGTCGAGGCAGTAAACAGTCAACATATTTCCGAAGCATGAAGTCGAAAACATCTCAGCCTATCGGTCATTCAGCGACATAAAAGTGGACCAAATATTTCTTAAAATAAGTGAAACTGCTAGTCCCTGGGATGTGAAACTACTGGAAGTGAATTGTAAAGCTTTTGTACAATGACTAAATGTTATTAATAAAACCGGTTACTGATCACCATAACACAGTTACGTTTCATTATGACATCTGTTATGTTTCCAAACTGCATTAATATGAACCGGTAAACTGATAAAATGAGACAGGTTGGCGAAACTTGATATATGGCGCTGTGAATCATTCTCAGTAAAAATTTTTTGAATCCTAATTGCTTTGGTAACAATTTATCACTGTTTCAAAACGCTAATACTCTTCAAACTCATTACTTGTCTAAAATTCATGTGCTTTATAAGCATTCCTCCACCTTAAATTTATTGTTGACGTAACCAAACCAAATGCAAATGCTCCAAGTACCGTATTTACCGTCTCCTGTAGCACATTTTACAATCGCCATCATTCTGTTTCGTTCCCACATAGCATATTAAATATGCACAAATGAGAGATGTTAAGCCGTGACAGTAAATGTCATCGAAGCAAATGTTTAAAGTCCTCAAGTAAATGCTGTAAGTTTCTATGATAGCAAAGGAAAAGCAAATTAAACTGGGCTTTTGCCTGTGATTATTTATCAGCATTCTGCTTGCTGTTGATACATAATTTAGAATATCATTTACAGCTGTTATAAGGTATATAGTTTACAGCGACAACGAGCCAGAAGTATGGTTTAATGAAGGTTTTTTAAATTACAGCATTACGGGTTTCAGATTTACTACATCTCTACCTTCAGATGGCTCTTACGGATTTTCTTGCTTTTTACTGAGCACTCGTTTTGTTCGTTACTTGTTTAGTGCTCTAAGATAAACAAGTGTTTTTCATTCAAAATTCTTTAAAATTAGGAGGGTAAAACGTACAGAGATGGTTTGAAAGTTATCAAAACGGGAAACGTGGGGAAAACTTACGTTATGTATGTTTCTGTGCGACGAATTCATGTTTATTTGGGTTATACGTTTTGAAGACTCCACACTTAGCATGTACATTAAGTGAGTGCTGTTAAATCCTCATGAAACTGGTTGAACACACATTATTCTACGTTTTACAGAAACACACACCCTCAACATTTAAAAAAAAAGTGACTCACCCTTACATAACTATTAAAAACATTGTTTTCAAAGACGTTAGGGTAGTAAAGAAGATAAATTAAGGAATCTGTTTAGTGTGTGCGGTTATAATAAAATATATCTTCGCTTAATTTGAAGGTCGAAAAGAGAACTAAAATGGTGTAGAACAAATCCCAATATGGCATTCTACTGGATGACTGAGATTACACAAACAAATATTATAACTAAACAATCAAAGGTTTGTATGCGAGAACTGTCTACAAAGATCTTTATATTGCCAACAGGTAAAATATATGTATATCGAACCTGAATTGTAGGTGGGCGTTAAATGACCAAAAGATGCAAGAGTACAATAAAACATACTTTTCTTTCTCTTTTAGTGACATTTGCCTATAATTTCTCTTTGTTGTACGCGTTATACTCAAAATCACAATGCTGAGTCGAAAAAAAACAACATAAAAATGAGCAGAAGTGTTTTTCTTATAAGAGCAGTAACAAATAATTTAAGAATAACGTTTCTTCATATCTTATCGAGGTTATTATTTGGTTCGTTGATTTCCTTCATATTTTTAACATTACATGTAGCACATTCAGAGCTGCAGCCACAATTTCCAAAATAATTCCTGGCGTAAAGTACGGATGTAAGTCATTGCATGTTTGAGAGTGCATAACAGTTTGGTCTCGTATGAGAATTATGCGTTTTACAGAAGGAATAATAAGCAACATGGCACCATGGTGTATTGATACACTGAAAGCTAATGTGCACAAATGCGAAAAAAGATAGATTTGCGTAGAAAACAGTGGTGCATGAAGTACACTCCACCATACACGGTATGGTGGATATACAAGAACATAATTTTATCCTAAAGGACAATGACACTAAGAATACTGGCACAATTTCTATAACTCATTTTAGTAAAACTCTCCAAAACAGCTAATGTCACACAAATCTTTTGATTGACAACGCTGAAAAATTGTGGAACACCTTAGAATCCTGCATTACATGAATAATACTGTAAATGAACGCGATACTGGGAATCTACTTTCAGACATCTTTGAGCAAATATTGACAGTGGAGAAACTGATGAAATCAAGAAGAAAATGTTCTCAAAGGGCACTTACGCAGAAGAAATACGTTGGTGTTTAGTATGACTTAATGCGCTCTATTCCTTGTTTTGGTTTCCTGTCTCTGTTTTTTGTACATAAAAGCAAAAATTTCATATCTTCAGCCTTTTCTGTTTCTCCATATTGTCACAATAATTCATAACTAGACAACCACCAACGTCAGTTTAACTTCATGCCAGAATACGTTTTCCAAGATATGTTTCATAGATATAGGCATAAGAATTTGGCCTCAGGAGCGAAATAAAATAATATTTGTGGCATTTCTATGATGGAAGACTGCATAAGATTTTATTTCATTTGATCCAGTGCCTCATTCTCGTATGTGAAATTAATATGGCAGTACCTACAATTTGTGTAACACTTTATTGTTCACACAGCGAATTGTCTCTTAAACAAGACCCAAAGCCAAAATATCTAGTTGTCTGAATACATTTTATATCCATTTTACTGGAACATGTAAGTGTTTGATTATTATACGTACAAACGAAAGGATAGCATACAAAGCCGGGAAACAAGCAAATAATGCTAATAAAAATAGGTCCGGAGACCAATGGTTTCCCGGAGACGACGTATAACGACAACTTGTAACAGAGTCTCCGAGCATCCAAACTACAGATGCAGACTTGACGACAAATACATTACAGCAAATGTTCCACATGGTCACCGTTCAAGCAAAGGCAGGGTTCATCACCTCTCATCAATGCTCGTACTTGTTCAAAAATCCCAAGGGTGTTCCGAATGCATTGGCAAACATCCACAATGCGTTCGCACAGATCATAAACATAACCAACGAGGCTGGAACACACTAAAGCTTTTAAATCTCATAAATTCAATGGATTCAAGGCTGGGGAACTGGGAGATCACGGTATTGGCCAGCCATGATCAGAATTCTAGTTGTCGAAGATTCGTGTTGCGTATTTCCAGACAGCCACATGAAAGTGTGCTGGTGCATCATAAGGCGTGTACCACATACACGGTGTTTCAGCATAAGCTTCAGCATGAATGCAACTTTAGACATTAGCAGCGGTTTAACACTGGCCTGACAGCACTTGTGCGTAAGTCGTCTCTCTGTTCCTGTCCCTACATTTCCAGTACAACAAGTAAGGGGTAGCTGCCGTTACGAGGATTTTACATCATTTTACGCAATATTGGTTTGTTCGTCATATGCATACAATAGAAACCATAAAAGTAAATCTTTCCTCATGGCAAGTAAGCTAACGCATAACGAGAGTGGCAAATGAGCAACAACCTAGCAGGAATTACATTTTATAATAAAGTACAGTATCCGACAACCTTTCACGATTACGAGAAGATCTGAAATAAAAAGGAAGGCATTGTAAAAGAATTTGGAGGTAACTATATGAAAACAGTATGGATGGGTGGCACGTGGAGACACTCAATCCTATGCTCAGAAGCTTTCATTCATCAGCAACTAGCAGCTTGCATGGGAACTGTTTCTTCAGTCTATTGCAATTATTGAGCCCATTCTACTGCAGACGACTGAGCAACAATAACAGATCCACACCAAAGAAATCGGTTAGCTCGTGGTATAAATGTTATACAAAATTCCTTGTTGCACTTGCTGTAAATATTATAGAAAATTCCTTGTTTATTATGCAAGGGTATAAGAAGTGGAGCCTTTTCTACAAAAATATAACGTGGTTTTAAGCACACAAGCCGAGTTTAATATACCTACACGGCATTTGCTTTCATTGTATCATTTCTGTATGTACCCACTCTTCACTAACATTCAAAATAAATTGAAAGGGCCAGCGGAAGAATGTGCCAAACCTCAGTGTAGTAGTGATTAGTTGTATCTCAGGAGCTGCTGTCATTTTGGAATGCCTCTCATGTTGGTAAAAATAACGCCATTTTCCTCTTGAAAACACTGTGTACTATGCAAATTGCTTTCTATTGTTGTACTTAAGCGTATATTCTTGTTTCTGAATTTCATCGAACTTATAACATGCAATAATTCAAAAGGCGCTCTTGTCGATTAGCGCTTTCATCTGTCGTCCCTTCATTTTAAACATCCTGAAAGCATCTCGAATGAAAGCATGAAACCATATTTAAGAAATTATTAATAAAGACTGCAGGCAGAGGGAGTGAACATAGGTTAGAAGAATTTTCTCTTGTGGCTCTGGAATGGTCAGTGTTACAACTATTTGACTGAGTAAATAGCCTTCACATATAACAATGATTCCAAAGTGTTAATACCATATCGGAGTGTCATTCAACGAGTCAAGTTCAACCTATTCTACGTGGATCAAACCCGAGCTTTGTGGCTATAGTCTGACAATCTTGTAAGGAAACAAAAAGAATGAGGACAGACGTAATATCAATGGGGAGATGCAGCTACAATGGGAAACTTACAGCACATTACTTATTTCAATATCAGTCGCGATTTAATATAGATGACTAACGTTTTCTGTCATTGCTGGCCACTTTGAGATACAAAATTGCAAATATATAGAAAAACTCGAGCAATCATGCGATTTGATTAAACGTAGACCATCATTCGAAACATACATATATGTAAACGCATATATACGTAAATATACAACTTCAGCTTTGCTACAGCGTAAAGTATCATGTTTGTTGCCGTGCGTGGCTGCCTCAACACCGTATACTTGAAGTGAACATCCGGGAAGATAACTGTGCAGGTGCCAGGCTAGGGAGGCGAGTCAGTCAGCGCTTGTCCTTTGACAGCAGCTGCTTTTGGACGTGGAACGCCATAGTGTTACATATTACAATATGATCTTAAGTGCTGAAAGAGATGGACTTTAGTGATACCTTTAATTCAGAGAACTGTTACTTTATCTTTTTGTTTTAATACGGCAGTGACATGCGATCATTACAAGTCATATCAGTTTCACTAACTGTTTAACCAGGAGGAACTAGATGGAAGTATTGCATGTGTTCAGTGACCTTAAGTAGGAACAGAAATTAAAAAAAAAAGGTTCAAATATATCTTTCATCATGGTTTTATGTGAAAATTACCTTAGGTTTTGCGCATAATCCTTGATATCAATGTACAGCTCATAGCTGGGTCCAATGTACCTTTGTCAGTTTCCCTAAATTCTCCTATCATGTCTCAGTTTGTTGATACCGTCTCTGTAGAACGTTTGACTTTGTTGACGTAGTCGCAACCTCGACTCTGCTTGCGTCGTTTCCCTAGTGACAAAGACAAGTCCTCGAAACAATTCCTTAAGTTTTGGAAACAGATGATAATCGGATCGGGAAAAATTGTTGCAGTTGTCGTAGCACTTTTGTGTGATCTGGCATTGTCATCCTGAAGAAGAGGATGCTCCATGTCTGGATGAACTCTTAGAATTCGTAGCTCGATTACAGCACGCTGCTTTGTCATGCTCCTCAGAATTATGTTACCTACCACCATGTCACACGCTAATACTAGGAGCCGTCTAGCGGTAGAGAGCTGCAAGTATGTAAACATGAAGAATGATGGTTTAGAACGTTAATAACGTTTGTCTTATTTAAAAGATCTGAGAATTTTCACATAAATGTAGGAGGCATTACTTTTATGCACGCCCTCATCATTTTATTACGTAATTTCCAAGAGCGCAGTTTATGTCGTGTTTGAGATTTTGCCGCAACTCCTCTAAGTTTAACAGATTTGAATGAAATAATTTCTGTTCGTCTTTTAAGTAAAATCATAATTTTCTAAGAACTCTAATAAAACTATCAGTTCTAAATACCTCGACTGGCCAAGAGTATATGTGATTCTAAATTATTGCAAAACGGAAGGAGGCGTGAATAGTTGACAAGCCGAGCTGGGGGTCATGAAGTTGATGTGAAAGTGAAATTCGCAAGCCATCCAATGAGCAGTGGCCCACCTGCCCCCAAGTCACGCTCAACCTGCTGCTGGGATCCAGTCACTTAAACAGCGGCTTATAGCTGCCTTCACCAATCCGGCAATGCGCGAGCGAATGTTCTTTCAGTCACACTCCAAGAAGACAACGAATGAATAACATTACGCTAAACTACCTACTCTACCTACACATCTCTAAAAATTTTCCAAAATAAAGAATTGTTATATAAAATTTGAAAATTTATTGATGAACTCACTTTATATAAGATTACATGTATGCATCCGGAAGTATCTTTGGAATGATGTGATGATATAAAGAAACTGATAACCTGTTGATCTTATTGGAGGAGATATTTTAACATACAGTCTCTAATGAGATAATATGATGAAGTAATAAATCTCATTAAAGTAAATATGCCGTTGTCACCGGAAGACACGAATCAGCATGTTATAATGTATGAGCATGTTCTGTTTTGCTGCATGAATTTGTTATAATTCTGCTTCATCAGATGTCTCCATATGCAACGAAAATACAATCACTGGAATAGTTTACGTTCAATTTTTTTTTATCTAACATAAAGGATAGCTATACTTTCCGTGATGAAAATTTATGCCTTTCATTTTGGTAAGATTCTTCTGTATCTGACTCTACAAACGAGGCTTATTCGCATGGCCAACAATGCGTACAGATATGCCCTCCAAGCGCACTTGGGACATTAGCATTCCATCTACAACATACTGAACCGCATACTCGACAGGAAATTTTACCTTTAGTCAGCAGCATGTCAGAACATTCTCTGATCCGGTCCAGTGCGTGTTTGTGCACGTGTTTGGGAAGGCTGATGAAGTAAAGCGCTGCTGATGCGGGCACTGGCATTTCAGTAATGCAGCAAATGACAGAGATGCCCACGTACTGAGGTCGTGAATCATATGAGCGGCAGGTTATCCAGAGAAGCCATAACAGCGTCACAAAGGTAACAAATATTGAAAGTGATTCTATTTTACAGTCCAAAATGTCCTCACGTAGGTAAAACACGTATCTTGTTTATTTATTTACTTATCAATCACATCATCTAACGTCCTGATACCAGCTTTACTTCTAGGTAACGAACTCAGTTAGAAGACTAATATAATTCAGACTTTCTATTTGATATCTAAGACATTTACAGTGGAAAGGAAAGAATTTCGCAGAAAATAAGGTTAAAAGTCAGTCTTCCTAGGGAAGGTAAGTTTTTGTTGCTTTTGTGGTTAAAAAACACTCTGTAAATACAAGAGATTTAGGTGATAGTCTCTAACTAACTTGAAAGTAGCTAGAACGTCCGTTTAGTACCATTGATGACGATTCCACCCCATATGTAACGGTGTTAACAACAAGTAAAATTCCCACCTATCACCTATTAGTGTTTTTTTACATATACAGAGGAAGATTTTATCAGCTTTTAAAGGTAACGTCTACTACTTCAGACGATTCAGCAGAGAGTGTGAGGTAAGAAATAAATCAGAAAGATCTTGTTAGGACGTTGCGTAAGCGACAACACGATGATGTATTGTAGCACTATGTTATAGATAGTGAAATAGAATCACAGTAAACATAAACATGACCTAACTGAGGGAAATGGAACCGAGAAAGTGATTGATCGCTCTCCCGATGACGCGACCATTAGGGACAAGGCAGAAGCTCGGACAACACAAGGGTGGGGAGGTAACTGGCTAAGTCTTTCTCAAAGGAACTATTGCGATATTCTCATTAAGTGATTTTGGGACATTAAACTAAACAAAATAAACGGCCTGACATAGACTTGAACACCACTTCTTTCGAAAGCAATTTCATAGCACTGACAGGAGCATAAACTAGGTATACTTTGAGAGATTTTCATATCCAAATGTGAATATCATGACTGTTTCTTAACTTCTATTAATTTATGTTAGTCAACATGGAGGCTTGTATGCAAGGATTACGCGCCAATTAGTACAAAACATTTTCAAAAATGCAGACGAAGTAATGGAAAAAAATTAGATGGTCAAAGTTGGCATTGATTTTGGTATATCGACCAGCCTGTACTTCCAACACTACAGTTAGCTACCGTTTCATTTGATTACAGTATTTCAGAAACATAATGAAAATTTGAACACCTAGAAATATATACATTGATCTAAAGTTTTCTTAAGTGCTTTATTGAGCCTTATAAAAGAAAGAAAACCATTACGGTACATAAATCGAACAGTTAAAAAAATGGTTCAAATGGCTCTGTGCACTACGGGACTTAACATCTGAGGTCATCAGTCCCCTAGAACTTAGAACTACTTAAACCTAACTAACCAAAGGACATGACACACATCCATGCCCGAGGCAGGATTCGAACCTGCGACCGTAGCAGTCGCGTGGTTCCAGACTGAAGCTCCTAGAACCGCTTGACCACACCGGCCGGCCGAACAGTTAAGCGCTCATTAAAATTATAAATATAATGTAACTTACTAAGATGGAGTACTGCTCACGTAGCTCTGATTTTAGCTGCGCATAATACCTTCACTTTCATCGATGTCACATCTACACTCTCGTTTCAAAGCATCTAGAACTAAGGTTAGTTGTTTTTCATTTATCGAGACAATATCCGGCACTTACGCCCAAACAAACTTCATGTCTGGCTGTCGGAGATATTTGACATTATTGACATGATATGTCATACCTGGATCACTGCCTGAAATTTTAGCAATACATGACTGACATTTGTTGTTATTAGTTGCAGGCAAATTAACAGTTACAAATAAGCCGGCGTCTATATAAAGATGGTTAATGTTTGTATACATTAGTTCCACACAGTCATTGGCAACAACACTGTTTAGTAAATTGTATACATGTAATCCTGGAGTAAAAATGACCAGTGGTCAAAGTAACCCCTAAAAAGAAAAATCACGCACATCAGCTCAGAAATGGTATTACAGTGGCAGATATACACGTGTGAAGGAAGAACTAACCAGTAGTCTGTGTTGACAATTAATCGAGTAACATACATGATATAGTTGAAAAATCCGATCGCTTTGTCGTTAACTAATATTGGTGATTTTACAGGATCTGATGTTGACACATTTTCTCGTATAAAAGTGTAACGCTTAACAGGTTCGCCAACTGTTGAGCAAGAAAATTGGCACTACATTGCCATATTTAACGTAGAGTGGTGGAACTTTATGACGAAAAAGTACATACTAAACGCCCAACTCAGAGCCAGCTGAGAGATGTATATTATTTGGTATATGAGTGGTCAAAGTAACCACGGTGGTCAAAGTGTACACGGTTTACGGTAACGGGAGTTACGCCTGATATGCCTGTGTGTCGGGTAATACACCGAAATGACATTATCTCAGTTTTAATGAGTTGTGTGTGAAGGATCGCGTTCCGCTACAATAATAAAGAGTTCATTGTTGGGAAAACAATCCTACGTTCAAATAACTTCAGAAAATAAAGTTGATACTGTCACGTGCCAGGTTTTGCGAAATAAACATACATGATATACTATAGTAACCTGATTATCATTCATTTATTTAAATTCATAATACGAGCAGTGCACTTGAGTATGCGCCCAAGTACGTCTCACTGGAATGACTGCGAGTCCCTTTAGTTCTGTTCTACCTTTTCTCACTCTGGAGTCGTGCTTTCTGCCAGCAACCAGGTGAGCTGCTATTGGATGTTTCTACACAGGGGTGCGATACGAGGTCGTAAATGCCCCTCGTGAAAAGGCGTAAGCCGCAGATGGGGGCCGGCGGAGAGTATCTGGCGAAACAAGACTTAAAACTTCAGAGCAGCGAACCTTTTATGACAGGTACTGACCTGCGAGGAGAAATGAACACGAGTTTTTTTGAAAGCAAAGAAAGATACCATGGTGAGAAGAGGGCAACAAGGTGTTATTAATCAAAGTTTGGAAATTTGTTGTAAGGTCTTATGGGACCAAACTACTGAGGTCATCGGTCTCTAATCAAAGTTTTAAAACGAACTCTGGTTCAGGGAAGTTATTTTAGTAGCCCGAGGGTGGGGCTCATACGGCCCCTCACACTGGCCACGATGGAAAAGCGCTCTTGGTGGGATAGAACTGTGAACTTCTGCCTCCACTTTTAGAGACAACTTCCGGCACTGGTTAATCAAGTCGAAGCGCGTAAGGGTAGGGATTTTTGAAACATATAGTAGAATTTATCAGTCTGTGTAATTGGCTAGAGAGATTCCGACGCTTAGGGAACAGGCACAATTTCTATTATAGCGAACAAAGAACATTCACATTTCGGCGGCCAAGCAGAGAACTTCTACTTTGGGAGCCCAGCATAATGCTACTTCTCCGGGAGCCTTGCAGCCACAAAGTGGATGCAGATGCCGCGGCTAGTCAGTCCACAGTCATCACTCCAGTCACGTGCTACGTAGAACAGCGTGAGTATGGTGAGAAATTGTAGCAACTGTGCGCGTTGTTCCGAGTGGACTGCGAATTTGCTTATTTAGATATTGGGCTGGCCCAACTGAATTCGCACTAGCAGCACACGTGACTTACTATGTGCTTAGGCTTGGGAATTGGTGCTTGCATACAACTTTCTGGATCTATTATTGCTGATCTGCACTTTAGTTCCACTGATTAGTTGCATCAGCACCCATTGTCGTTTATATGGACACATTTAATTACTTTATTAACAATTCCTTTTCCATTCACTCCTGTCAAGGTCTTAACATGGCCTTTTGTGTATTTCATTTAATAATTGTGCGTTCTATTTTGACTGTAAAATCAGTGCATGTTTATTAACGAACATTGCATTTTTGTAATAAATTTAAATTGAATGTGACCATTAGTTTCATTTAGGAGTTAGGTGAAACCCTTCTATAATATATCTGTGTGAGCTATAGACAAACTGACATGTTTGAAGGGCCACCCAAATTGTCACTCGAGATTGCATTAGTTTCCATTGCATGACCTTTACGTTAATTAACTTCACATGATTTCACGGAGGGCGATCAGTTTACTGCTTGGGCCAATTGGTATAGGTCTCACTAGCACCATAGGAATATGTTGTGCGCGCAACTGTAATCTCACAATACCATTTTCCATTGTTGTCAATTTCACTTTTATTACGTAGTGCTATCGCGACATATCTATGAAGAGCTTCTATGTATGGAGCAAAGTTGCTAACCTGCGCAAAAAGGACAATATACACTCTTACTGGTGAGGCAAGATGGTTCAGTCTGCAGTATTATTTCTTTGACAAAGGAACAATCAATAGTAAAACATGATTTTATATTGTTTCGCCGATTAAGACAGTAGATGAAACATTAACTTAAAAAACAGAGAGAAAACTGTTAAGAGAATCGAATGTTTATTGAAAGATTTATACATTTGAAGAGATGAATGAGAACCACTTGTGACATGGTAGTGATATTTCAAAAATCAGTGGAAAACAGTTTTGATCGCGATCGTTGTTTTAAAATAACCGCCTTCGGCCTAGGCTTAAGCCATCTTCAGACAGCACCATCAGCTGAAGTTGACAATGTGTGGAACAGTCAATTGACCTCAGTCGCTGACTTTAGTAGGTCAGCTGACTGAGCCACACATCGTCAACTTCAGCTGTTGGTGCTGTCTGAAGTTGGCCTAAGCGTAGGCCGAAAGCGTTCATTTTAATAAAACAGCCATGGCGATAAAGACTGTTTTTTCACTGATTTTAAAAAACTACTTCGAGCACTAGAACTTAGAACTCCTTAAACCTAACTAACCTAAGGACATCACACACATCCATGCCCGAGGTAGGATTCGAACCTGCGACCGTAGCAGTCGCGCGGTTCCGGACTGAAGCGCCTAGAACCGCTCGGCTACCGCGGCCGGCCACTGATTTTAAATAGATTACAAGATCGTTGTTTTCCCAAAAATGTTACCAAACGTTTTGCCCACGAACATCACTGACTGTTAGGTTAAGTAACAACGTAAGCTAAGGTTTGAAATAAAGATTAATTTATGGGTTTGGGAATATGCTGTGAAAAACTTACAGTTATGTGAAGCCGTCTGTATATAAGTCGAAATTACAGCTTTATGTCTATGGAATTTTGAAGTCGGTGCAGCAGCAGACTTAAAGGGAGTGCGGGTAGACATGTCTGTCATTGCTCCGGAATGCGAGAGGTGAAGCGGCAAGGCAAGCAGCAGGAACGCTGGCGTAAGCGGAAGATGTATCACGTGGAGTCGTCAGCGTGGCTTCTCGAACCTCCTACAAGATTACCATATGGAAAATAAACGTAAAGGCGAAGTGTGAGTGGAAAGATACTCCATGGGCTCCAGGGAACAGACTCGTCCATGTCCCTGAAGTGGAGGAGACGCGAAATAGTCCCTCAGTAAAGGTAGCGTTTGTTTAACAAATATACATATTGGAATTGACAGAATAGCCGATCATAGTAAGTAAAAGCGTTTTGACAGCAGTGCTAAGAGAAGTATACTGATTAGTTTTGCTTTGAAAACTGACGTAGATGTCATCACAAAAGACCAGCCGCTGGGGCCGAGCGGATCTAGGCGCTTCAGTCCGGAATCGCGCGTCTGCTACGGTCGCAGGTTCGAATCCTGCCTCGAACAAATATGTGTGTCATGTCCTTAGGTTAGTTAGGTTTAAGTAGTTCTAAGTTCTAGGGGACTGATGACCTCACATGTCAAGTCCCATAGTGCTTAGAACCATTTTTTCATCACAAAAGGGAAGTACTGGTGCGCATTCAGGCGCGGCAGCAAGAGGGACATTCCTTATCGATTTTTGTTTAGCGCATGACCCTCATGTATCAGAAAAGCCATTTCGTATGTCAGAAAGTTCAGTTTACAACAACAGTCACCTCCCTTACTTTCACTCGAGAGGTCATTAGATTGCATGTTTTGGACAAGTGTTTTGTGTGCTTCCAGAAGTTACGTAGATCTTGTACATCACATAAAAGTTTTTATTTTACACGTTAAGCATTCAACAACATTAGGTGACAAAGAGCAATCGCTGAACTATGTGAAATACTAACAAAGAATGTAAGTTTGTCATCAGTCCTTCAAGTTATGCAGACCAAATTTCTATATTTACTTCTGTTCATGGACATATATGAGGAACATTCATAAAGTTCTTACCTATGTCTAATAGAAAGCCGGCCGTGGTGGCCGAGCGGTTCTAGGCGCTTCAGTCCGGAACCGCGCGACTGATACGGTCGCAGGTTCGAATCCTGCCTCGGGCTTGGATGTGTGTGATGTTCTTAGGTTAGTTAGGTTTAAGTAGTTCTAAGTTCCAGGGGACTGATGACTTCAGATGTTAAGTCCCATAGTGCTCAGATCCATTTGAACCATTTTTGTAATAGAAAAGACACAGGTATTAGTTTTAGCACAATTATTAGCTAACCTATATAAAAGGTCGCTAAAATTTTATACATTTTTTATATTGTGCTATGAAACCTGCACTATGCCAATATTGCCGAAGTTCTTGGGTCGGCTCTAAAAAAGCTATTCCTCCATAGTAATTATTTCATCATGACTCGTACCCTCGAATTTGTTCGCTAATATTTCTAAAGAGAAAGAAATTATTGGGTGTCCCATCCGGCATATAAGGAGGTAGTGATGAGATTTCGTAGCCTAGGTGTGAACAAAGAGCCATAGTTATTTGAGCTGGCTGAGATGGCATTTTGTCATTCTGCAGTACGACAGCTCTTGCAGTCATTCTTCTCTCTTAGCTAGCTCTCAGGATGCAGATTTGTTATTATATTTCAGTAACATTGCCTCATTATTGTCTGTCTCATTCACGAGGATGACTCATCGTCATTCCATAATCTTTCCTGGAGAGGATTGTTTTTTGCCTCCTTTTGGAGAGACAAATCTGTGTTTCTGTCGTGAACCCAACATTTTCCCATTATGAGCACGTGATAGAAAATTTCTTCGTCTTCATCCCTGGACATTATCAACACTTCCACCGAAAATGTGATGTGAATTCCCATTTAAAGCGGCATCTACAAATGAAGAGACCCGTCGAGCCGACAATTCTGTCAAAGACTCTACATCACGCAGGACCTTGTGTACTGATTCGATATGGACACCCACTTTTTTGAATATTGTTTCCAACCATAACGATTCTTCAACGTGCAGAAGAGCTTACGCTGATTAGGACAGATTAGAACTGTGTGTCGAGCTCAAAATCTGGACCTTTGTCTCTCGCAGGCAAGTGCTCTACCGACTGAGCTATGCGAGCATCTCTATCCATGACCTGCTCTCCCCGCTTCACTTCTTCACTTCTATCAGCACGTCTCTCCTTCATTTATGCTTGCAGAGCTATTTGGTAGAACACTCGCCCGTGAAAGGCCAAGTTCGAGTACCGGACAGACACACAGTTTAATTTGTCATAGTGTTTCAGTTGTTTGGAAGGCAATGCGTCTATTATATAACAACAAAGTTTCTCACTTCCACAGTGGCCAACACACCCTTTATCTAATGACGTGTGTCTCATCTTGGTGCGTCTTCCAGTTCTTTATGACACTCTGTGTTACGCACTATGTGCCACAAATACGGAGTTTTATAGATAAATCAACTTGACTGGTTGTAAAACAGAAATATCCGCGTATTTTGAAATCATCTTATTCGGTTTTGGCCATTCGATTTGGAGTATGACCCTTGCTACTTACGCGAATGCAGTTTTAGCCAGAACCGCACCAGTGATTACTTATGTTGTAGGACTGTACATAGTCCACCGACACGTGTTTTTAGCTTTCCATGGAAAAAACATTCTATTCCCAACTACATCTTGAAGTTATATATTTCCATTACAATTGATAAGAACAATAATGTTATCTGGAGAGCAGTAGTGAACTATACTGGCAGAAACGGAAGCTGTTGCATTATAGAGCAACAGTCAGATATTGTCCGGTGTACTGAAAGCCATACTCATGTAGACGTAGTATCACTTGTGACTTTGGCCTCCAGCACATCGGGGAAACTCAGTGATGTATCTCACAACGCTGAAAAAATGGTTCAAATGGCTCTGAGCACTATGGGACTCAACATCTGAGGACATCAGTCCCCTAGAAATTAGAACTACTTAAACCTAACTAACCTAAGGACATCACACACATCCATGCCCGAGGCAGGATTCGAACCTGCGACCGTAGCGGTCTCTCGGTTCCAAACTGAAGCGCCTAGAACCGCATGGCCACACCGTCCGGCTCCACAACGCTGAGTAGAACGCATTAGATGCGTACGTCTGCTACACAAAGGTAAGTAAGTACTCACAAAACACAGTCTCAATGTAGAACATATGTTTAGAATTTGAAAAAAGAATATTTAGCCAAACTGATGGCTTTCTGGAGAGCATTTTTAACGATCCATTTTGATAAGGCTCCATGACAATCTCGTCAACAGTGAACTACAACGAAAGTACGACATGGAATCCTACAATAGCAGGTGCACGCCAAGACTACGTCCAGCAGTTGACTCTTAAGGAATCTGCGCAAGACCAAAAGCTTCTGGTAAACTTTCGGGGTATAAGATCGTGGTTCACGAAACTTTTGTTGTTCCTAACGTTTCGTCCAGAACTGCTCTGTACGTCTTCAGAGACGTTGCTCGTTCGTTGAGTCTTGCCGACTGATGGGTCGGGCATCTGAGAGCGATACATATACACTGTAGAAGAAGGGAGTGTGGCCACATTTTGTTTCTGTTAATGCACAATGAAATTCTATCATGGAATGATTCTTCTTTTGTCCAGAAAAGGAATCAGAGTAAGGATGCAGCTCTCTCATGCTATCTGGCGCATACTCTAGAATATACTGTCTCAGAAAGGAGCAAACCTCAATGGCGTCTTTTTTTGGCTGACCTCTCATCTTGCTCATATAAAACAGATTTATGGGTGTGTAAATTGTATATACAGTATACATAAATCCAAAGTTGACGTAGATTAAACACATCCTGAACAGGAATGTGTGGAGCAGATCTGCCTCTACCTCTACATCTACATGATTACTCTGTAATTCCCAATTAGGTGCGTTGCGGATGGTTATTCGAACCACCTTCAAAGCTATTTTTCTACTATTCCACACTAGAACAGTGTGCGGGCAAAATGAACACTTATACACTGAAGAGCCAAAGAAACTGTTACACCTTCCTAATATTGTGTAGGGTCCCCAAGAACACGCAGAGCCGGCCGGGGTGGCCGAGCGGTTCTAGACGCCCCAGTCTGGAGTCGCGCGACCGCTACTGTCGCAGATTCGAATCCTGCCTCGGGCATGGATGTGTGTGATGTCCTTAGGTTAGTTAGGTTTAAGTAGTTCTGAGTTCTAGGGGACTGATGACCTTAGAAGTTAAGTCCCATAGTGCTCAGAGCCATTTGACCCATTTAGAACACGCAGAAGTGCCGCAACACGACGTGGCATGGACTCGACTAATATCTGAAGTAGTGCTGGAGGGAAATAACACTATCAAGCCTGCAGGGCTGTCTATAAATCCGTAAGAGTACGAGGGGATGGATAACTCTTCTGAACAGCTCGTTGCAAAGCATTCCAGATATGCTCAAAAATGTTCATGTCTGCAGAGTTTACTGGCCAGCGGGAGTGTTTCAACTCAGAAGAATGTTGCTGGAGCCACTCTGTTACAATTCATGATGTATGGAGTGTCGAACTGTCCTGCTGGAATTGTCCAAGTCCGTCGGAATACACAACGGACATGAATGGATGCAGATGATCAAACAAGATGCTTACGTACGTTTCACCTGTCATAATCGTATCTATACGTATCAGGGGTCCCATATCACTCTAACTGCACATGCCCTACACCATTACAGAGCCGCCACGATTTTGAACAGTCCCTTGGTGACATGCAGGGTCGATGGTTTCATGAGGTTGTCTCCATACCCGTACACGTCCATCCACGCGATACCATTTCAAAAGAGACTCGTCCTACGAGGCAACATGTTTCCAGTCATGAACAGTCCCGTGTCGGCGTCGACGGTTCCAGGCGAGGCGTAAAGCTTTGTGTCATGCAGTCATCGAAGGTACACGAGTGGGCCTTCGGCTCCGAAAGCCCATATCGATGATGTTTAGTTGAATGTTCCGCACGCTAACGCTTCTTGATGTCCTATCATTAAAATCTGCAGCAATCTGCAGAAGGGTTGCATTTCTGCCACGTTCAACTATTTCCTTCAGTTGTCCTTTGTCCCGTTCTCGCAGAATTTTCTACAGGCCGGAGAAATGTCGGAGATCTGATGTTTTACCGGATTCCTGATATTAACGGTAAACACGTAAAATGGTCGGTCGGGAAAATCCGCAGATCATTGCTAACTCGGAGATGCTGTGTTCCATCGCTCGTGCGCCGACTATAACACCACGTTGAAACTCACTTAAATCTTGATAACCTGGCATTGTAGCAGCAATAACCGATATAAAAAATGCGTCAGACACTTGTTATCCTATATATGCGTTGCTACCACTTTTACGTGCTCACGGGGGCCCTACACGATATTACAGGTGTAGCAATTTCTTTGGCTCTTCAGTGTATAATTGTATGTCTGCGGTACCTCGTATTTGCGTTGACACTCAAGATTTCTTTGAACTTTTCATCAACTGAATCATCTGAGTCAGGGGGTCGATAAAAAGAGATTATCATAAACTTATTCCGTTTGTCAAGTACAGCCTCTACGCATACAAACTCATAGAATCTTTATACTTTTATTTCATTACAAAGCAAATTATTTATGACAGCAATTAATATTCCACCTCGACCTGTATTTAGTGTATCCTTCCTGAACATGGACAGGACCTGGCTTTAGCTAGATTTCCAAACCTATAGCGATTTGAGAATTCAGTGCTTTGTATTAGGGCTTGGAGGTCTGGTTGTTATCCAACACAGCTCGAAGAATGTACAACTACAATACCGATTGATCCTATGTCTAATCTCTTCCTGTGTTCGTCGTGCACCCTCTGAAACTAAAGACCTCTTCTGCACTCTCCCGAGACCCTCTAACCTAGAAAACAACCTACTCCTTTCCACACAGCCCCTGTTATCAGTGTAGCCACTTACTGCATGTACTGGGCTCCTGATCTATATAGCAGAACCCGGAAAACTACGTCCCTGTGTCGCAAGTAGAGGCTTCTGCAACCTACACAGTAGCAAAACCGTCTGAGCCTCTGATTCGGACCCTGCACTCGGCACTGTCTCAAAGACTACAGTCAGTTCAGTCGACAATGCTACAGATGGTCTTCATCTTGCAGTCAAGACTGGCAGTCTAGCTGAAACACAATGCTACAGATAGTCTTCATCTTGCAGTCAAGACTGTCAGTCTAACTGAAACATTGGTAGATTGCTAGTTCCTTGTGAGCCATTTAGAATTATTACTAGAGTGACATTTTCGTACTCATTATTCCAATTCCCAACAAGGATGACATCTCTCACTCAGTTGTTAACTGACATGAAAATTAAGATCTAAGTTGTATTGACAAGGTGTACTTAATGATATCACTAGAAGTGAATTATTTAAAATGCTTAAGCAAGTATATATATATATATATATATATATATAGTTTCTATCGCAACTTGACAAATGTCGAAACAATCACGAAATTTCTGCTACATTTCACGAAAAAAGTCTCCTAATTCATTGTAAAACGTAATTCTCACTAAAGTTCAGATTTTAATAACACAAATAGTTAAACTGACATGTAAGAAAACAGTAGTTGCTTTTCCAACATTTTGACAGTTGTATCATGTTGTCTTTCAAACACTTTCATCATTATTTAAGCACTTTCACCAACAACATTGAATTATGTTTGCAGATACTTCGAACATTGATATCTTTTGTCCAAAGATATTTCAGATATGTTCCAAAATTTAAAAGAAAAAGTCTGAAGTTTCAGGTATACAATCAAGATCGAAAAGTTTCAAGTCAAATCCTCAATTCCAGTTTAAAAATTCTGTAACATGGTTTTCATTACAACTTCTTGCTATTTTCCTTCCTTTATATCTCACTATAATATTTTCAACTACAAAATATTGTAAATCACAATTTCGTACTAGTTTCTAGTACCTGTTTGGCAAAAAATTTTAAATTTATTTCTTAACACCAACATATTTTTTCTCTATATTTTATACTTAGGTGTTTCTTAAAACATCTACCTTTAGCTCATCTAATTTGCTAAAAAGTTTACTATTGTTTAGATAGCTGAGCTTTTCAAGTAAACACTCGATTTACATTGAAAAACTATTGAATATAAAAATTTAAATTTGTTCATGGAAGAAATATGTTTAATATAAAACTCTAAAGCTATTCAATATGGAAAAATGAAGTAATTATTTTTCTTTTCAAAATGTTATAGTACAAATGAACTTGCAAAACAAGACACAGTCTGGAAGCTGCTTTATCCAACACAACAATAAAAAATCAAAAGTAAAAGTTTATACAGTTGATGTTTCATCAGTCTGTTAATAATGTGGATAGTGATCCAAAACTGGAAACAAGAAATTTAATTTTTTGTTTGTGAAGTTGAAAAATATAACTTAAAATGATTTAGATGATAATTTTCAAAAACGAAAAAAATTTAAAATAATTAAAAATTCTCAGATAAAATTCTTTGTTGAGTATTTTATGTTAAATTCTTTTTTTCTTAGTAAGTTATGTTCTGTACATAATTCTATCAGCTGGTATATTAAAATTAAAACAAGCACATTTCTTCATTGTCATTTTTTGAGTAGCTACAGTATCTTCTCTATATTTTATGGTTATGATGTAAATATGGTAATTCGTAATAAAATTATATAGATTTGTGTAAGTATCATCTTTTAATTGTATAACTTATTTAAAATTATGAAATGACTGAAAAGCTTTCTTCATGTTACCTGTGGAAAAGATTTACTTCTTCCATTTCTGACATATAGTGTATGTAATTTAACATTATCGTATAATGGTCAATCAACCAACTGACTAGTTTTACAAAATAAATTAAGGCATAGCAAATTCCACTGAATTATAATAATTTGTTGTATCTACACCAAAAACTTATGACAGTTTAATCCTGTTATTCCTGTTGTCTGTAGTAAGTTAAAAGAAATTGATATGTAAAGATATTTTAATGTAATTTCTAATTGCTCAAGCGCTAAATTTTCAGTGGATATGATACTTCATTCTTGTTCCACATTATTTTACCATTATAACTTATATACTTCCACACAAATTTTATCACTAAGAATTGATGCTAAAAGTAATAACATCGATAAATTAAAAGGATTTTCAAGCCTAGATAAAATATCATGTACTTTCATTTTGGTGAGAAGATCTAATAATTTTTCTACATAGTTATCACTTAATTTTTTATTAGATAGTCTGTTGTATGTTGTATAATCTATTCCAACACCTCTAACAAATTTCAAAATTTATATACAACTGAGGATGATCTGGATGCAGTCAGCCATTGACAAATATTTGTGATAATTGATATATATATATATATATTTGCAATATTTAATTTATTTATACTCCTCATTCACTGGGAAAGAATAAAACTGGTGTGTCTCAATCTTGTTTATTTATACAGAGTAAATGTTATTTCTAAAATAACTGTCACAGTAACACATTAAAAATCAATAAAAATTTTATTTTGTCAGTGATATTTATTTTTAATTCCTGAATTTGATCATAAATAGACCACAATTTGTGTTATAAATTATTGGTGCACCAAATTCAAGATAAAAATTCAGTTAAGGAATTTTAGTTTCACATGGAAATATTAATAATTTTTTTACAAACATTCCTTCCAAAAAATGAAAGCCAAGATTAATTAAATAAAATGATATAATCTTGGAGTATTGTTCCCAACAATTTTTGACTAGCTTAAGACACTTACACTATTGCTATTGATTTCCATATACACTTCCATAACCATAACGCAATTTAATTTCTATCTGATTCAATATCTATATTAGGTTTTTTGTACGATTAAACTTTTATGAACTTTTTGCTATATTCAGAAATAGATATTACATTTCTTTCTCTGTCAGAATACAATTTATTACTTTTTAATATAACATCTACAGTTGCTACACTTTTACAACAGTATCTTATAGCTAAAGTGTACAGTTTTGTGAACTAATGAATTTCCAGTTAATTGAAATAGCCATTTGAGTTATTGCTAACAAATTAAATGACAGATTCAGATCCATAAATAAGAATTGAAGAAAAGAAATAAAAAAACAGGGAAATCTTTCACCTAATTCAGCTCAGTGTGTGGTAGCTTGTCGAAGCAGATGTGGCAAAATGACATTAATTATCATTAATACTATTTTAGCTCCATGCTCATTAAACTGGGAAAAACGACTCATTTATTTGTTTATTCTAAAAGTTCAGATTAACCAAAATAAAAAGAATTTGTGAAAGTGTGTAAATAAGTTAAAGAGAAGTGCTTGAAAAATAAAATTAGACTTTTAAAGAAAATCAAAAACGATGTTAAAAAAACAGCTTGATCTACAAAAATTTAATAAGTTTTGTGGTGCTCTGAGTAACATTTCTCAAGTAACCAAAAGTTAAATTGATTTTAATGATAAAGGATTAGTAAATGTTAGAAATTCAGTTGATAATAAAGGTGTAGTGAAGAAAAGGCATGTGGAAAATGAATTAAATAATGTTCTTAATAAATATGGATACACAAGTTTTTTAACACAATGTAATAACTGTTTCATTCGAACACATCTTATTGAAAAAATGAATTAGGTACATAAAATAATTATGTTATTGTAACAAACTTTTAGGAGAATAATAACTTAAAAAGAGCTTCTGTTGGTGAACTAAAAAATAAAATTGTATGTTGAACAAGTAATTAAATTTTCGTTTATCAGTGGAAGAAAACAAGGTTTTAAACGTGGTTGTTTCTCAGGAACCATGTAAAATTTTCAAACACAGGGATTATGTAGTCCACCAGTTGCAAATTACTGTTTGTAACAATCGACATATGTATCCACTCGTACTAAGGACATCTTCAGTGGAATGAAATTTTCAGAAACTATAAACTTACATTGCACGAAAGTAATTGTCAGAATTTAAAGCAGCTATGGTCAAATCTAAAATAAAATAAAATTCGTTCCAGCCTTGTCACACATGCCTAGGAGATGTTATTCCTGGCTAGGGATGTGTGACAAGGTTGTAACATATTATATTTTTTGCATGACTTGAGTGTTGCTGCAGGGTCAGTGTGCCTTGGTGGTAAGCACAAAGGCTAGCAGTTGAAACTCTAGGCATGCGCAGGCAGGCATTATTTTGCTGAAAGGTAAGCCCAGGATGGTTTGCCATTAGAGGCAACAAAACGGGGTGCAAAATACCCCTACGCTGTAAGGGCACCGCAGATGAAAATCGACGGGGTCCTGCTACGAAAAAAAGGCGCGCTAGTCTATCACTCTTGGTTGTCGAGCTGTATGACAGGCGACAGTCAGAGTGATATCCCACCATTGTCCAGGTCATCTCCTGTCATGTCTTTCGGCCTGGAATCGCTTTGCCTGGAGAAATCTTTCTTCGGTCATGAGTTCCACTTCGAACTGAGACCCAACACTGGAGACACCGCAGACAGAAGTGGGATACCAATCTGACTCTCGCGCACCATACAGCCTGGCAAAAAGGAGTGATGATTTGATGTACCATTTCATTTCATAGCAGAACTCCTTTGGCTGTCATCTACTGTACCCATACAGCACAAAAGTGTGTCGAGCAGCACAATTTTGCTGCAAGGTGGTCGCCATAGATACTGGCTAAGAGGTCTGTGTGGAGCTTTATTGCCTGTGTAAAGTAATAAGATAGCAGGTTCTAGTAGTCATAATGCAGCCTCAAAACAATTCAGGTACGGCGAACGGTATTCTACCCTCGTTTTATTATCCTCCACGGCATGCCATCCTGGGCTTCTATTTCAGCAGGATAGTGCCCGCCTACACACAGCGAACGTTTCAGCTACTTGTTTTCATGGTTACGATACCCTACCTTTGCCAGCAAGCTCGCCGGATCTCTCCCCAATGGCAAACGTTTGGAGCATTATGAGAAAGGCCTTCCGAACATGTCGGGATTTTGAATATCTAACTGGATAGAATTTCTCTCGAAATCCGTCAGGATGACATCCATTAACTCTACCAATCAATGCCTAGGCGAATAACTGCTTTTACGCAGGTCAGAGGTCGACCAATGCGTTATTGACTTGCTCAATTTGTGAACCCCTTTCTTTACAATAAATCATCCACTTTTTCTGTACCATCCTGTTCGGATAATTCAAAATGGTTCAATTGGCTCTGAGCATTATGGGACTTAACTTCTGAGGTCATCAATCCCCTAGAACTTAGAACTACTTAAACTTAACTAACCTAAGGACATCACATACATCCATGCCCGAGGCAGGATTCGAACCTGCGACCGTAGCGGTTGCGTGGTTCCACACTGTAGCGCCTGGAACCGCTCGGCCACTCTGACCGGCTCGGATAATTCATTTGTGGTGCGCATGTTCTTGTATTGGAGTGTATTTAGTGGATGGTCAGTATGATACTGTCTTGTATATCACGGTTTGTGCCGAATACGTAGTTACTGCTTCAGTTAGTGTACTTGAGTGTAGACTTGTCCTAAGAGTATTAAAATATCAGTCTACATTTTCAAAGTGGTAGTTGCAGTACTAGTGGACTCTGCAGGTGGAGTACAATCAATAAGCTATAAACAGAAAAAAAATTGTGATGCTGTAAATCAATAATAATGCTAGAAAAATACTTACATAGGCTGCACTGTTATGACCCCCTTTCTGGCTATGGTATTTGGACCTAAGATTCGTTATCTGGTCACACAGGGAGGCGCAGTTGGGAAGCTGCCATCAGGATTTAAAGAGTCTGGATAGGAATATACCCTTCACTCACGAAACGGAAAGCAACGGTGGGTTACCATTTTTGGTCATGACGATATACAGAAGTGTGGGTGGTAGACTGGGACACAAAGTGTACCGAAACCCAGCCCATACAAGTCGGCGTCTGCACATGGAGAGCCACCATCACCCTGCTCAAGAGTACTCAGTTCTGCACACCACGACTGCGCTTGTTTGCTGGATAAGTGACGTTAACAACATCAAAGAAGAATGGAAAGAGTTACACCACACATTTCGCTCCACCAATGGTTATGATAACAACATCATAAGAAAGGTGACCAAGGCCAACAAAAATAAAACTACGTGGAAGAGAAGCTTACGCTAGTGTACCTATCATACACTGCTGGAAATGGAAGAAAGAACACATTGACACCGGTGTGTCAGACCCACCATACTTGCTCCGGACACTGCGACAGGGCTGTACAAGCAATGATCACACGCACGGCACAGCGGACTCACCAGGAACCGCGGTGTTGGCCGTCGAATGGCGCTAGCTGCGCAGCATTTGTGCACCGCCACCGTCAGTGTCAGCCAGTTTGCCGTGGCATACGGAGCTCCATCGCAGTCTTTAACACTGGTAGCATGCCGCGACAGCGTGGACGTGAACCGTATGTGCAATTGACGGACTTTGAGCGAGGGCGTATAGTGGGCATGCGGGAGGCCGGGTGGACTTACCGCCGAATTGCTCAACACGTGGGGCGTGAGGTCTCCACAGCACATCGATGTTGTCGCCAGTGGTCGGCGGAAGGTGCACGTGCCCGTCGACCTGGGACCGGACCGCAGCGACGCACGGATGCACGCCAAGACCGTAGGATCCTACGCAGTGCCGTAGGGGACCGCACCGCCACTTCCCAGCAAATTAGGGACACTGTTGCTCCTGGGGTATCGGCGAGGACCATTCGCAACCGCCTCCATGAAGCTGGGCTACGGTCCCGCACACCGTTAGGCCGTCTTCCGCTCACGCCCCAACATCGTGCAGCCCGCCTCCAGTGGTGCCGCGACAGGCGTGAATGGAGGGACGAATGGAGACGTGTCGTCTTCAGCGATGAGAGTCGCTTCTGCCTTGGTGCCAATGATGGTCGTATGCGTGTTTGGCGCCGCGCAGGTGAGCGCCACAATCAGGACTGCATACGACCGAGGCACACAGGGCCAACACCCGGCATCATGGTGTGGGGAGCGATCTCCTACACTGGCCGTACACCACTGGTGATCGTCGAGGGGACACTGAATAGTGCACGGTACATCCAAACCGTCATCGAACCCATCGTTCTACCATTCCTAGACCGGCAAGGGAACTTGCTGTTCCAACAGGACAATGCACGTCCGCATGTATCCCGTGCCACCCAACGTGCTCTAGAAGGTGTAAGTCAACTACCCTGGCCAGCAAGATCTCCGGATCTGTCCCCCATTGAGCATGTTTGGGACTGGATGAAGCGTCGTCTCACGCGGTCTGCACGTCCAGCACGAACGCGGTGTCCAACTGAGGCGCCAGGTGGAAATGGCATGGCAAGCCGTTCCACAGGACTACATCCAGCATCTCTACGATCGTCTCCATGGGAGAATAGCAGCCTGCATTGCTGCGAAAGGTGGATATACACTGTACTAGTGCCGACATTGTGCATGCTCTATTGCCTGTGTCTATGTGCCTGTGGTTCTGTCAGTGTGATCATGTGATGTATCTGACCCCAGGAATGTGTCAATAAAGTTTCCCCTTTCTGGGACAATGAATTCACGGTGTTCTTATTTCAATTTCCAGGAGTGTATGTGAACGGCGTCAGTGAACAGTTACGCAACGTCTTCCACCAACGATGTTTGAAATCGATTTTCCGCAGCAGCACAGAATTCACAACATGGTAGTAACCACCAAGAATGCAGTCAAAAAACTAAATACTGCAGGAGTATACGAGCTACATTGTGAGTGTGGAGCTGCCTATATAGGAGAGACAAGGATACCAGGTAGGATTCGCATAGCGGAACATGAACTCTATGTGCGATTAGCACAGCATAATAAATCGGCGATAGCGGAACACTACCGTGACTTCTTTCAGGACGATCGTGCGTTGCCGAAAAAGTCGTGGACGCCCCAACGTAAAATTTTAGAGGTGATGAAATTATTACGTGGCCTGACAACACCAGTAGATAGGACAGCTCCAAACTTCCGCCGTAATGGCTGCCGGCAGTCCCTGTCCAACGGGCCACGAGCGGTCGCGGGGCAGAAGCCTCACCGGGGACGGACGCGACGGCTTATCTATAGAGGGACTGTCAGTGTATTTCCGTGCACACCTGGAAGGAGGACATGCCTACCAGAAATCAAGCGCTGATTTGCTGACTGTCACTAATCACGGATAAGCAGGCTAGCTCACGAATAGCTTTCGTCATGACTAGCCCATTGTATTAGCGGGCCAATAAAGTTTCACCCTCCCAGGGGACGCCGCCTTATCGGAGGTCCCTTCAGTGCTGGGAGGGAAGGCTTTCGTGCTCCGATGAAGTCAAGAGCTGTGCCGGCGGTAGCATACATACTGACAGGATCACCCAAACCGGAGTTGTCTTGAAAGAAGCATCAGACGAAGTGTGTCCCACAACAAAGGGCAGGGAGAGCTTTAGAAGTGTGAAGTCAGTCTGTCTGTGGGAGCAAACGCAAGACAATCCCTGGCCCTCCAGCTTAGGGATTCATCATGGGGCTGACGACTCCACATCGGAAAGAAACATACTGCTACGAAACTCAAAGACAGGAACAGCCGGACTGATGATATTGATGAAAGAGCCCTGCAAGGAAAAGAACACGGTAAACGAAAAAGTGATGTATACTTTACTACTTGGAATGTAGGAAATTTGAACAAACTAGGATCCGTACATGGACTCCAACAAGAGATGGAGACATACTGCATAGTAGTGGCAACAATCCAAGAGGTCAGATGGAAAGCAGATGGTATCATAAGAAGTGGTAATTACACAATTCTTTGTTGTGGAGGGAATAGTGGTATAGTAGGTGCTCCAGGCTTTCTTGTGGGCAATAAGTATAAAAAGCAGTCATAAATTTTTACCTGATAAATGAAAGGATGTGCACTTTGAGAATGAGGGCCTACTTCTTCAACATCATTCTAGTATGTATGTATACAACTACAGAAGATGACAAAGACGAAGTGAAAGATGAGTTTTATGGTCGACCTGAACAGGAATTAGAAGATATACCAGGGCAATGTGTGAAGTTAGTGATAGGCGACTTCAGTGCAGAAGTGGGAAAAGAAGAAGCCTTTATAGAAACAATAGGAAATGAAATTACGTGAGATGTCAAATAAAAACGGAGGAATAGTTATAAGACTTCACAATGGGCAATGCAGTGGTAGTGAAGAGTATGTGGCTACTGAGAAAAAACATAAGGAAAGCCGCATGGTGCTCGTCAGGTGTCTCTACTATTAATCAAACTGACTATGTAATAATTGACAGGAGATATGCATCTGACATCCTTCAGGTTGATAGCATCAGAGTAGCTCACTGCAGCTCGGATCAATATATGGTAAGAGTGAAATACAGACAATGCATAGCTGTCTTTGGATACAGAGGGAAGAGGAAAGTTCCACGAAGGTACAATGCTTCCATATTAAGAGAGAAGGGAGAATCCGAAAAGTGTGAAACAGAACTGCAGAAGAAGTTTGAGGATAAGAAAAGCTGATCTGGGGAAAGCATCGAAGGGGAGTTCAGTATGATGAAAGATGCTCCGCAAGAAACTGCAGAAGTAGCATTAAGTACAGAAGAAAGGGTGAAAATGGCAGGATAGTTTGATGAAGATTGTAAAAAGGCAATGGCAGATAGAAATGAGGCAAGAAAGGAAATGATAAACAGGGCAAAAAGGACTCATATAGAAAAATTCATTAAGAAATGGAAAGAGGCAGATGGAATTTGAACCATCCTTTACAATATTACAGAGAGAGAAGTACTGGAAGAAAGTGAAACAGAGAGCGATCAACCATGGCAAAATGACTGTGAGAGGGAAATACCTGTACCTACACCAACAACAGAGGAAGTTAGACAATCAATAAAAAGCCTAAAGAATAATAAGGCTCCAGGTGATAATATTTCAGCAGATATGTCTAGCGGTGGAGGTGAACATCTGACATATCCATCAACTGATAGTTGGGATATGGGAAAAGGTAGTGATGCCAAACCAGTGGAACTTGGCCATTATTTGCCCGATTCATAAGAAGAAGGATAAAGGCAATTGCGAAAATTACCGCGGTATCGCTTTAGTCAGTGTTGTATACGACGTATTAGCCGAAGTCATTATTATAAGACTTGCTCCGCTTACGGAAGAAGTACTTGGAGACTACCAGTGTGGGCTTTGAAACGGCAGATCAACAGCTGACCAGATCTTTCCAGAATGAGATTTTCACTCTGCAGCGGAGTTTGGAAGGTAGGAGACGAGACACTGGCAGAAGTAAAGCTGTGAGGACCGGGCGTGAGTCGTGTTTCGGTAGCTCAGATGGTAGAGCACTCGCCCGCGAAAGGCAAAGGTCCAGAGTTCGAGTCTCGGTCGGGCACACAGTTTTAATCTGCCAGGAAGTTCCTGACCAGATCTTCTCTATAAGGTAGATAATGGAAAAGTTTTATGAATTTAATGAGGATGTACATCACCTTTTTGTAGACTTCAGAAAGCCCTATGACAGAGTTTAAAAGAAAACAATCTATTAGGCTCTAATGGAGACCAAATTCACATATAAGCTTATCAGACTGGTAAGAATGACCCTCACCAGCACAAAATTCTAAGTAAAAGTAGAAGGAAAAACCTGTAAAGAATTTGAGGTCAGTCAGCGGTAACGACAGGGTGATGTATTATCCACACTACTCTTCAACACAAAGGTAGAGAGAGCGATACGGAGGGTGGAGACTCATAGCCAAAGTGGCACCTTGTTTACCCTTATGAACCAAAATTTAACATTTGCCGATGATGTATGTATGCTACCTAGAATAGTGAAGGAATTGGAAGAAGGGCTTGGCAGACTAGAGAAGAAGGTAGAACAGTTGGGACTCCGAGTAAATAACACCAAAAGGCAGTATCTCTTTGTTTCTAGGGTAAATACTGTTCAAAATGGTTCAAATGGCTCTGAGCACTATGGGACTTAGCATCTTTGATCATCAGTCCCCTAGAACTTTAGAACTACTTAAACCAAACTAACCTAAGGACATCACACAACACCCAGTCATCACGAGGCAGAGAAAATCCCTCACCCCGCCGGGAATCGAACCCGGGAACCCGGGCGCGAGGAAAAATACTGTATTTAGAGACAAATATATAAAGCTGAATGGAGGCAATTATGAGACATGTTAGAAATTCCAGTAGCTGGGAGTCTGTCTTGGAGGATAACAGTATGAGAGGAGAAACAAGAGAAAGGATTGCTGCGGTAAACAGAGGTTTGTGGGCCATGATTAAGATCATTCAGTGACGAAGCATATGCAGAAAATCGAAGGTCACTGTCTATCGAAGACTCATAAGGCCAGTGGTAATATATCGCTCAGAACCATGTACAATGACGGTAGTAGAAGAGGATTTCTTGAGAAGATGGGAGAAGAAGGTATTAAGAAAGATTTTTGTAGCTGTGAGTAAGGTGGGGCAATGGAGAATACGGAGAAACGAGGAAATGGAAGAACTGTACAGTCATGCAGACTTAGTGACAGAAATCAAGTGTAACAGACTGAGATGGCTTTGCCATGTACAGCGAATATCGGAGGACAGATGTGTCAAGAACGTCTACAGAGAAAGCCCAGGTGGCAGAAGGTGCATGGGGAGAGCCAGGAAACGATGGCTGGAGGACGTGCAAAATGATCCTAGAAAGAAGGATGTAAGAAGAAGGACGAAAGAGCAGAAGATCGTCAAGATTGGGCTGTGATCATCATAGAGGCCAAGCTCCTACGTTGGCTGTAGCACCAAGGAGTAAGCAAGTAATAAAGTTTCACAAATGTGATGTATCGACAACGATCGTCTGCAGTAAACACAGGTACCTTCCCCCACCAAAATCAGTCTTCCCTGATGAAAGCCATTTGAATACGGTCAGAGTGTTGTTTCACAATTTATAATAAAAGTATGCTATAGGATCATGCGGTAAAGTGTTGGTTTTACAGTCTATAATTAAAGTATTTTATTCAATAGCGTGGTTCCACCTCCAGAAAATTTTTAATAACATACTAAATGAAGTTGGATCAAAATTTATTCATGTATAACTAGTTGAGAAATAAATATATTAGCATCGTGTCAATAAAAGTATAACTTAATAGGTTGACAATTCCTTGAACTCGCTGGATCTCACTGCAAGTGGGAATGTTTGGAGTACAACAGGCAGGACCCTCCAACCAGCGAGGGATTTTTGCGATCTAACGCACCAGTTGGACAAAATATAGTACGATATCCTTCAGAAGTACATCCAGCAACTCTGTCAATAAATGCCCAGCCGAATAACGGCTTCCATAAGAGCCACAGGTGGGCGACACTTTATTGACTTGTTCAATTTGTGAAGCTCTTTCTCTTGATCAGTTATCAATTTTGTCAGAGATTGTAAACATTTGTTTGTCCATACATGAACATCACATCTACCGATTTCCGTCCCATTCGGAAAATTCTTTTGCGATGCGTCTTTTTTTTATTCTTTTTATTCTTAGACTATATGCACTGGCGACCTGTGAGCAAATTTAGATGTTGTCTCTCAGCTCATTTCTCGGCAACATGTGTCTGCTGCGGCGTCTGCTTAGGTAGTTTCCTCAGCCGACATTCTTTGAAGACAGGGCAGTATCAGCCAATTAGGAGACAGGACGCTCGCTAGGAGTCCTTTTCCATGTTTTTAAGGAGGAAACTGCTTTCTTTTTCGTTCGAGGTGTAGCTGGAATGAAGGTGCATTTTTCTTGGCGTGTGCTATTAAAAGTGGATACATTTAAGTGTAGGGTGTAGCAGAGAGACAGGGAGAGATGTGGCGGCAGGAAGGGCATCCGGCCACCCCTTCCAATAACATTGCCACATCCGATTAACCATGCCGACCCTGCGTATCCGCGGGAAAAATGGCACAAGAAAAAGAAAGAAAGAAGAAAGAGAGAGGGAGAGAAAGAGAAAGAGAGAGAGTGTGTAATACATAAATGCAGCAAATGGGTTAGTGTTGGTGAAGTGCTGCATGAAGATAAATAGCTCCTCTCATGCAACTATTTTGGTGCAGAAGGTGACACAATTCTACAACTAAATGTTTTCCAAGTCGCACTGGACGGGAGAGATTTCTTAGGCACCGAAACTGCTGCAAAGCAGAGGGACACTCGCGGCGACGATGAAGGAGGGAGGGGGGGGGGGGGCAGTTTCCGATCTGTTCACGAGTGATATTTGGTCTGGGGTCTGATTTAGTACCACAGTATTTCGTTCAACAAATAGACTTTCCATCCTCTATGCTTTTTGGAATGTACGTTATTGAGCAGCGCTTTTTGTGACTGTACTGGAGGGAACCATATGCCTTACATAAACTCAGGTGGTTTATCCTGTATATAATCCTCGTATTAATAACTATAAAATTATTTCAAATTAATTCCTTTCATCAGTTTTATTAAATGAAGTAGAAATGGCAGTAACAAATAGCCATGATTCGCTGCACACATATTTCGTGTAGAAGTAACTAAATAAATATTCTCATGCTTTTGGTTCAATCGATAGTTCTAACAGAAGCACTTCTGATGACGTTAATTGCACAGTCGGTAAATATTATTTGGGATTTGTAGCCTATTCCAGATCACAGAGGGTAAGTTTGTCAGGAAATCTGCAGGAGAGCAACAACTTCGCCATCCTGATACTATGTTTTAGGATACACATCATTACCAGATCACAAGAATGAAGTACAGTAAATCTGTGAAAGAATGAATACACAATCTTGGGCAAATATCTTGCAGATCACGTGAAAACTCTCAGGCTTTCATCACACGATCCGACTGAAATGTTACATTCTTCTGCAACCTCTCGGACGGGCTGTTTTCGACTGGCATACACATTTACGTTGAAGTTTCTGACATGAGAGTCGTCGGTGAGAAAAATTTCGGATGCTAAAGAAAATTCCGTTGACTGAAGTTTATGATTCTGTGATGAACCGCACATGGAAGTAGTCACGTTGCATGATATTACTTTTCTTGTGCATTACTCATTTTGGAAGACGGGCAACTTTTATGCGAAGTGACATGAAGTGGCGCGTATGGCAAAGTAGAGGCACACAGCCGCGTATAACTAGGTGCGAGTTTCTAACAAGATTCATTCAAGTGTGGCAGCTCTCCTGGACGGCGGGGCACTTCACACTACCAGCTACACGCAGCAGTAGATGGGGCACCAGCATTCCAGTCCACGGCAGGTCGCTGGTTCGACCCTCTGAGGCCGGCACGGGGTCCATAGGTAGCAAGCGGCAGTTCACTCCACAGCTCACTACTGCGGGCAGTCGTCCTGGCTTCCCGCAGGCATCACGAGGCGAGGGCCACAGATTCGGACTCCGGATCGCGGGCACCTGTTTTCGACGCGATCTTAGTCACGTCGGTGAGAAGCACACAGCTGGTCGCCTGCAGCTCACACCGAGCAGCGCTGAGTCGGCAGGGACGTAGACCCATGAGTTGACTGCCGGCATCCTGGCCACGCCGCAACTCCGCTGGCGTACAAGGCCGACACACAGTGCACATTGCACGTTACACGGGTCGCTCAGGCAGCCATTCCGCGACAAGCCCTTTCACAGACAGCGAAGTGGCGTCCTCAGCATTGCCGGGCCCAGTGACGCAGACCGAGGGGAACATGGCTCTGTAGTTGGAAACAATAAATCACTTGGAAAGCTCGGACACGTCTTAATAATGTCCCTCCTACCTCTTCCCGCTACATTTGGTTATCCTGATACATTCGGTAGCAGAAGTTGCCACTACATTTGGTGTCAGAATAGCGGACGTCGTCTGTCCAGTACGACGTTCGAGCCCACTGCCCGCATTACATTCACAAGATGCAATGAGTTTTGACCAGTTTTGTTTTGAGTATTGGACGTTTTCTTGCCTTTTTATGTTTTTGAGTATGACTCACGGTAGGCCATTTTAGATGTTTTGCATAGACATGTTATTATTTTTTTGCCAGAATATGTGTTAGTGTATTTGGGGCAGTAAGATTTTTTTTTCGTGACGTTTAATTACTTTTGTATTGGTTTGAGTATGATGTTACCAAGCATGATGATACGGAGGTGTAGGGAGTCGGGTTATTCTTGTACTCTAATATTTTGTTTCGGGACTAACTGGGAACGAAAGCAACACAATGGCAGAGTCCAGGACGCGAGGTGTGTCGAAACCAGAAGCAACTGAGACATGAATTAACATCTAGAAGTGAGCAGGAAACCGCTTCTGATCAGTGATTGTTGCCTAGGGTGCAGGAGATTGATCCAGCTGCCCCGAGTTTGATTATTCCTTTTTCTGGTAAGGCATCTGAAGATGTGCGTTTGTTTGTGGAGGACTCTGACACTTCAGCGGTGATGGATGGTTGGTCTGATGAGCAGTTTTACATATAGCCAAGATTAGATTAACGGATGAAGCGAAAACATATGTAATGTGTTCTGACGCCTTAAGGAAGGCAGGACAGTTTAAGCAGTTAAAGGAAGGGCCTTTAAAAAGGTACAAAAAACAGAATAGCGCTCGCTACTTTAAAGAGAGATTAAGTACAATGTCAAAGAGACAGGGGGAGACGATGGAGAATTTTGCGGACAGGATAAGGGAAATTAATGCGTATACTTACGAGTTGGGTGAGATCTACGATGCAAATAGTGTTCTGTTGTAGGAGGCCGAGCAAATGGCACTTGATGTATTTTTGAGAGGGTTACCGGCTCGTATGTCACGGAAAGTTCGTGAAGGCACTCCGAAAGATTCGTATTCGGCCATTCAGCTGGCAATTCAATGTGAGGAAATAGACAAGGCAGCTGTGGTATGCGAGAACAAACAGTGTTTACAGCGGGTGTGAAATGTTTTAAGGGGGGGGGGGGGGGTCGTAGAGGACATGTTCAGAGGCAATGTAGCCAGTCACCGAGGAATAAAGGTAAGGGTGGAAATCGACAGCGGGGAGGATGGAGAAGTGGAGAGAGGAGAGGTGGACAAGCATTAAACGGCAGAGGGGCCCGAAGACCCACCTAAGGGAGCTCCTGTTTAATTTCAATGCTACGAATACGTATGTAGTGGTGGAATGTTCAGTGGTAGGATCCACAGGAATTAAAAAGTTAAAGATTTTGTTGGACGCAGGGGCACAAGTGTCAGTGGCTACTAGGAATATAATGAGACGAAGGAATTTAGACCCACCACGTTATAGGTTGTGTGGAGTGGGCATAAGGAGGTCACGCCTTAGGGGTCAGTGACAGTTGACTTTCAAATAGAGAAAGTCTGATTTATTCCATGCATGGAGGTAGTACCATGGATAAGCGAAGACTACGACATGATTCTAGGAGTAGATTTCTTGCATAAACATCATGCCAAAATTGACCGAGGACAACGAACTGTGGAACTTGGTGGAATGTTATTTCAGCTATGGGAAACTGTTGTCGGTCCAAAGCTATCGCGAGGGATGTTGACCTAATGAACAACCCAATTGAACCGCGTACGTTAACATTAAGGCATAATTCGCATGAGTGTGTGTCTAGTGGCACCGGGAAGTCGCTTTGGGTAAGTGTGGAGTCAAATCTACCTGTGGGTACAGTATGTGTTATTGAACCATCGGAGGACAATGAAGTTTAGGATCCATTGGGTTGTTTCGTGAAACTTAGTGTTGTACCCATACAGGAGGGGAACGACGGGCGAGTAGTTCCCGTGAACGTGGATAATTTTAGCGCTGTAGACACGAATTTGATGAAAGGACTTTTGGCAGCAAATTTAGATGTGCCACATGACGAAGACTGGTGTTCGAGAGGTAGGCCAAGCGATCAACCACTAACTGCCGATAGAACTTCATTGCAGGACAAAATTAAGCATTTGAAAGGAGGAGAAAGAGAGCATATGGAAGAATTATTGTGGGAATTATATCGGAAACAGCCACAATTTAATATGTACGAGGGTCTTCTGTGCAGGGAAACGAAGTTAGGGCCAAGGGTAGTAGTGCAAGTGAAGTTGAGGGATGATGTTTTAAAGGAAGCACATGAACACGTGTTATCTGGTCATGGAAATTGTAGAGCGTCGAATAGGAGAGTGGGGGAGAGGTATAGGTGGAGAGGTAGGAAAGTAGATGTGAATCATTACATCATGAATTGTATACCATGTGCGCAGAGAGCAGATTTTAGCCAGAAACATATACAGCTACAACGATTTCCGGAAGCGACATGTCCATTCTCTATGCTGGAGATCGATGTCTTAGGACCTTTCAGGCGAAACCATCGGTGAAGAGATCCGTTCTCACAATAATAGACCATTTTTCGAGGTATGTGGAGACGGTGGCTATGCCAGATCAACAGGCAGCAATGGTCGCGCAAGCGTTAGTAAACAACTGGATTCTGAAGTTCGGTGTACCGGAGACCATAATTACTGACCAAGGGACCAACTTCATGTCGGTTTTCATGAAGGAACTGTGTAAATTGTTGAACGAAAAGCCGGCTTTGTGGCCGTGCGGTTCTAGGCTCTGCGGTCTGGACTCGCGTGACCACTACGGTCGCAGGTTCGAATCCTGCCTCGGGCATGGATGTGTGTGATGTCCTTAGGTTAGTTAGGTTTAAGCAGTTCTAAGTTCTAGGGGACTGATGACCATAGGTGTTAAATCCCATAGTGCTCAGAGCCATTTTTTTTTAACTTACAGACGTTGAGGACGAGAACGTTGCATCCACAGGTGAAACGAAGGACAGAATGGGTACACAGAACAATCGGGAAGATGCTAAGTCGTATCTTAGGAGTCCCTGGTTTGTCAGTTAGAGGTGGGACTCTGTCACCTCCAAAGGTCCGAGGCACTTTGCTCTGGTTGTTGCCAGCATCATATTTAAAGTACCAGGGAAGCAGGTTGCTAGCCTTACTTGCCCCGTGTCCCATTGGGTTTTACCCCTAACGGCTGAAGGACTAACCGGTGGATTTGGTAGTCTCTGCCGTATGAGCACAAAGGTGACCACGACTCAGAATATGTCCGAGATGCCCAGCCTTATTCCAAAGTAACTGGTATCCCGACTGTGGGGACCACTTACTTGGCTACTCATACGTTGCCCGTGGTTCATGGACTAGGACATAACTACAGGAACCCACACCATAGTGAATGTTGGAGGAAAATCTGTGAAGCTACAAATATGGGACATATCCACGGTGCAGGTATTTTTAGCCAGTGGGAAAGGAATAGACTGTCCAACGGTCATCGTGGAGCCAAAACTGAGCTTTTAATTGGTCGGGATGAATTGGATCTTCTCCACCTACGGGAATTTGGTAATGGTAGCAAGTTGTTTTGAGCGGGGAGTATTTGCAGAAGCGAAACGTATAGAGCTCGAGGGGAGCGGAATTTTAATCAATGGAACTAAGTGTAATAAAATAGGACCGATCTTCCACCTGCCAGCGTCAGTTTAAGGAGTCACGCAATTGAATGTTGCGCAGCCGCAGCTGTACTGGCCAGAAGCCACTTTAAGAGTTTTTGCTAGGGCAGAATCTGATCTTGTTAAATCAAACTCTGGAGCCAGGTCTGTTGAGATCCGTAAACCAGTTCATTTTAGATCAAGAGGGGCGCATATCAGCCGAACAGCTTGTGCAACATGTCGCTCAGTATAGGGAAATGCAACGGTAAATAACGATCATTCTGTGCACCTTTATGCCAAGTGTCATCGCAGCCTTAACTTTGTTATGTGTTGTTTTCTTTCTGATCAGGTGGAGAGATAATTCCAAGAGGAAACCAAGGGTAGTGCAAGTCCCAGTGGAGTGGATACCGAGGGCGTGAGACGAGTAGGTAAGAGGTTGATCGAGCAGTGGTCGTCAAGTAAGGAATTTGTACGTTTCATTTCATGTAATGGTTTTAAGGGGCACTAGACCATATATAAGTTTTCTATTAGAAGGAAATATGCCGACCCAAACAAGCTAAGAACTAGTTAAGGGTCGACCCGGGGACCCGTCACTATTAATTCGTGATCCACTTCCCGTATCTCTTTCCTACACACTTGATGTGTAGCATCGCCTATTCTCAACAAACGTCTTCAGAACGTTTCCCCAGCATAGGAGGGCCATGCTGCAAGATCCCCTTGTGGTACCAAACCTCCATAAACGTTTCTCAGTCGAGCCACGAATTCGTAGAAACTGGTACAGACGATGTACAGTACAACTGGTCGTTCCTTCCCACTCGAGACAGCTACACTTAAGTTAACTGTTTCCTGGATTACTTTAATGAATCGGCGGGTAGGACTTCCCGCTATCTGTCTTCCGTAGATTTCTCGTTGTAGTAGTCCCTCAAAGCAGTTCTTGTAGCGCATTGTATTCGTTAGGAGATGCGAGCTGGCAACATGTGTAGCTATAACTTGAGAGTGTGAATAACTAATCTACTTGAAATAAATCTTGGGGCGCAATGTTGGTGCATTTATTAACTAACAACGTAAAATAGTTTATCATTAAATAGTGGAAACAAATTCATCACAAAAATTAAAAAATAATCACGGTTATAACGACTAGCACGGAGAGCAGACACAAATTACATCCAATCGCTGACAAACTAAATTGGTGCACAGCAGAAATCTCGTATAATACATGGTAAAACTCTGTAGCCATTCGTATGGGGTCGGTAATTGAATAATTTTCATTTCTTTTGACATTGAACGGGTGTACTTCATAGTTGTGTTGTAGTATCAGAGTTTTAATGACGATCACGCTCCCACTAGCATTTACTTTGCCAATTAAAATTTATTACAGAAAAGTTTTAGCTTTCGGTCCTGAGCATTAGTCCGTCCACGACGTAGGCTATAGATCACCGGACAAGATACACTGAAGAGCCAAAAAGACTGGTACAACTGCCTAATATCGTGTGCAGCGCCCGCGAACACGCAAAAGTGCCACAACACGACGTGGCATAGACTTCATTAATATCTGAAGTAGTGCTGTAGGGAACTGACACCATTAATCCAGCAGGGTTGTCCATAAATCGGTAAGACTACGAGGAGGAGGAGATCCCTTCTGAATAGCGCCTTGCAAGGCATCCGGCATATGCTCAATAATGTTCATGTCTGGGGAGTTTGGTGGCCAGCGGGAGCGTTTAAATTCAGAAGAGTATTCTTGGAGTCACTCTGCAGCAATTCTGGCCGTGTGGGCTGTCGTATTGTCCTGCTGGAATTGCCAAAGTCCGTCGTAAAGCGCAATGGACATCAATGGATGCAGGTGATCAGAGAGGATACTTACGTACGTGGCACCTGTCGGTCTTATCTAGACGTATCAGGCGTCCAATATCACTTCAACTGCACACGCCCCACACCATTACAGAGCCTCCACCAACTTGACATGTAGGGTCCATGGATTCATGAGGTTGTCTCCATAACTGTACACGTCCACGCGCTCGATACAATTTGAAACGAGGCTCGGTCAACCAGGCAACATGTCTCCAGTCATCAACAGTGCAATGTCGGCCTTGATGGGCCCAGGGGAGGCGTAAAGCTTTCTGTCGTGCCGTCATGAAGGGTACACGAGTGGGCCTCTGGCTCAGAAAGCTCATATCGATTATGTTTCGTTGAATGTACCGCATGCTAACGCTTACTGATGTCTTATCAATGAAATTTGCAGCAATTGGCCAAAGGGCTGCATTTGTGTCTCGTTGAACGATTTCCTCAGTCGTCGTTGGTCCTGTTCTTGCAGGATGTTTTTACGGCCGCATCGATGTACGAGATTTGATGTTTTAACGGGTTCCTGTTATTCACGGAACACTCATGAAATGGTCGTACGGGAAAATCCCCACGTCATCGTTACTCCGGAAATGCTGTGTTCCATCGCTCGTGCGCCGGCTATAACACCAAGTTAAAACTGATTTAAATCTTGATAATCTGCCATGGTAACAGCAGTAACCAATCTAACAACTGCGTCAGAGTCTTGTTATCTTATATAGGTATTGCCGACCGCAGCACCGTGTTCTACCAGTTTCCGTATCTCTATGTTTGAACACGCTGGCTGTCTTGCATATCCGCACTCCGCTGACTCACTACCGCGCCATATGGTACATCCGTTATCGATGTCTGCCTGGGAAACAGATTCTGACTCGTTGCTGTTGTAATCTGCAGTTCTGTTTACGGGAGTGGAAATCAAATGCAAAATTTAGGAAAATTAAATGCTGTCCAAAATAAAAGGAGCCTCAGAACTAGCAGTCAACAGTTTCTACACATTTCGTTTTGGAGGCAAGATAATATCATTGAAACAGTGCACAGTAAAAATACATTTTCGTCGTCCAAAAAGGTTTAGTTTTGACAGCTCTTTTCAACGGTACTAATTTTTTTCTGCGTTCTCATTTCCAATTTTCAAATTGCGTTCGTTTTCTTCATTTTACTGCATCTTTCACACAGTGTAAGGTTCACCACTCTTTCCGTTGGTATGAGTTTGCGTGAAACACATTTTACTGTAAGAAAGTAGGACACAGCCGTACTGAGAAAAAGTAGTTGTGTATTATGCCAGTAACAGCATATGCACACCATATGATTTTCTGGTTGAGCCGCATTGTGCAGGCACCATTCTTGTGCGCAGTGTGTACTATAGGTGTTGAGGGAAGCAAAATCATTGAGCATCTGCCCGAAAGGGATATCACAAGAAGGGTTTTGGATTTTAAAATTCATGGTGATGAGAGCTGTGGTGGTTAGTCACGGGCATTGAATCATGCTCTTAGGCATCGAACTGTAAGTAATTAGAGGTACCATTACTGTTTGATGGACACTCCATCGAAATTCACGAGGTCACGACGAGCGTGACGCGCTATGATGATGATGATGTTTGGTTTTTTGGGGCGCTCAACTGGTGACGCGCTATGGCATGGCACGTATAGGCCATACCGTGTTTCTTTATTTTACAGAGTAACCATTCACCTTTGTGAGTGTGCTTCTGCGTGTGTGTGTGTATTTAAATACATTATTAGATCAAAAGTATCCGGACATCTATTAGTGTACATTAATATTAGGTGTGTAAACCCTGGGTATACAGCAAAGTGATGGTCCAACTCACCCCAAAGTTCGTCCCCTGGGTTCAGGTCAGGGCCCCCAGCAAATCAGCCCATTTCAGGGGTGTTATTGTGCACAGACCATTAATTTACAGATATTACTTTATTACTGGGTGCTTGGTCCTGCTCACACAATCATCGTTTGAAACTTTTCCTCAGCTGAACGCAGAATAAAATGCTGTAAAATGTAAACACATCTTTCCGTTTTCTTAAGCGCAGTTTGGAGAACACATTCTAACGACGAAAGACACCCCCACATGACAACAACATCTCCTCTGTACTTATCATCTGGTATTATCCATGATGACAGGCAGCGTTCTCCAGGCATTTGCCTAAGGAAAACCATTCCATCGGATGGCAAACGGGTATAGCGTGATTCATTACTACAAATCACTCGTTTACAGTCATCCACTGTCCAGTAACATCGCTCTTTAGCCCACCTCGATTGTCACTTAGCACTGACTACAGAAACCCGTATCTTATGAGGAACTCATTGACCGCTGTACTCCATTGTTATTAACTATCTAAGCACAGAGTTGTGCTAACTGGACTGCTGGTGGCACTTGGAAACTCACGAGAGATTCCTTTAGCTGGTTGCACGATTATTTTTGCAACCAGATTTTGCAGTGCTTGACGGTCCCCGTCTGGTAGCATGAGGGGTTAGCATGTTCTTCGTTTAGCTGTGGTTCTTCCACTTCACAGTTAAATCAGCAACAGTCGAGTTGGGCAGCTTTAGAAGGGTTGACATGTCTCTCATGGATTTGTCACTCACGTGACATCCAGTGACTAGTACCTGTTCGAAGCTACTAAGCTCTCCTGATTGCTCCATTCATCTGTTACTCCTTCTCAACTGAAAAGGTAATACTGTCTGCCTTCTTTTATACTCGCAGGCCCGTCTCTCGTGACAGCTGGTGGTCAATTCCGCTTACATAAGGGTGTCCGGATGCTATGGACCAGTGTGTGTGTGTGTGTGTGTGTGTGTGTGTGTGTGTGTGTGTGTGTGTTAGATTGGAATCCGTCATACACATACTTACTAACTGTACTAATTCGCCCGAACTGTTGAACGAGATAAATCAAATACATCTCTACCAAACGTCTTTCCCGACCAAGAGACTTTTTTAGTGTTTTTCGTGTGTTTAGGTTCTGTTTTACCTGATTAGTTGTTTACCTTTTTACATTCTAAGTATCCTCATTGCCTGAACTTTGTGTTGAAAAGTCGTAACTTCGAATTCTACCTTTATTGTAAAGCGTAATCTATCAGTTTGAGGGATGTTAGGTTGTTTCTTAATGTCTCATCATCACTGTAATCATAATCAACAGCGGGCAAAATTTTATATGGTGCCTCTTATGATAGGTCATCAGATCTCACAAAGCGTGGACAATGTTGAATCCGTGTATCAGATTGTTCTTGTCTTTCGTATTGCCCAGTCCGTACGATACATGACGGGTCTCTGCGGTATGTCGATGGCGCTATTGGTCTTATTTTCATGATTCACACTCTCGTTAACTTCGTGTCAGTGGCAAATGCCATCACAGGACCACAGCGTCCTAAGAAATCCCTTCTGTGCCTCTGTTTGTGTTTGCTTAACGTAATCAAATACTTCCGCACTACATGATGTACCGTAAAACAGTTGTTTTCTAACGGTGTCACAAAGTCCACCCAGTATACTGTATTCACTAAAGTACTTACGTACTTCAGAATATTAGTTAGACATGTCATACCACGCTTTGAGCATTACAGAACAAGAGTGGCGCGTTGTTAGAAGTGAGTACAGGTTCCGAGTTTCCTGGAGAAACAGTTCTGCTGGTGTACTGATAACAGGTGCATCACAGTTTGCGATTAAATGGCTGTGGCGGTTGGAAACGTACCCCAAAATTGAAGCACGTTGATCTATGAAATTCTTGTGTGCAAAACGTCTAGATTGCACACAGAATCACCGTGAAATTCTGATGGTGTAAGGACCACATGCTAGGTCACATCCAGGCGCATTGAAGTGATACGAACAATTTGATCAATGCCGCTCAAACTTGGGTGATGCTGACCAGTGAATCCAGATCTTACTCCATGCGAATTCCATCTTTTCGGCAGACTGAAAGGATAACTGGAGGGAAGAGATTTTGCAAAGATGAGGACGTTCACTCAGCGATTCTCAAATGGCTCCGTGATCATGGTCGAGGAATTTACCGATCGGTAGAAACTTCCGACCGTTGTTCGTAGGGACCCGATGACAATGGTGAAAAATAATGTCATGTAAACTGTCACTTTGAAATATAGTGCCGCATTCGCTAGAAGTTACATGGCCTGCCATAATAACTTGTGACTTACTTCTTGAAGTTACCACGTAGTAGGCTTTTCACGACAGCGTTCAACTTCCTGCACTGAAGTTTTCTTCCTATCCTTGTTTTGCTTATGCTTGATGAACATTTTCAAATAATCTGCTACAGTGAACGTATTGCACCACAGTCATACATACTGAATCGTCAGTACTAAATAGAATGGATGAAAGTTGAGACAATATATGCCCAATTAAATAATACACAGGGGCAATGATCGGTTTGAAAAATTATCAGATGAGGATTCTCCAGAAGACATGGGGTCAAATAATACATGTGATTCATTGAAGATGAGGAGTTCTGCTTGTATAGCCATTCTTCGAATGCGAACTTTATTTTATATCTCTCGCAACCAGTATATCAATCAAGCATTTCATCTGTCACCTCCCTGTTTTGTCATTTAGTAGATGTAAAGACGCGTAAGGGGGGTAGGACGTCAAACGGGCCGACTTGGAGCAGGAGAGGCATCACAGGACATTTTAATTTCCAGTGTCTATAATTTTACAAATAAATTCATAAAACTTTGTCAGCAACACCAGGAAGGATTCAGGATTCACACTCATTGCAGTGGAAGCTCAAAAACATAGCAAAATAAATTTTTTTTACGTGCGAAATTTCATCATTTTTCCACTTACTAATGGCTGCATTTGTTGCTATAGGTACACTTTTCTTCATAAGTTAGAGAGGTTCTTCGATGAATTTTGCACAGCATACATACCATACTCACAGGTTTATGAAACTCTAGAATTTATTTAATTTATGAAAAACGAATGAACTGTTATCTTTTAAACTTCATATTTAGAAAAAACACAAATTTTATAGTTAACTACCTCAATTTTGCCACAGTTTTTAATAGATTTGGAAAATTCTACAGTTTCATACACCTTTAAGTAAGGTTTGTATGCTGTGCAAAATTTATCGAAGAATCTCTCTTAGTTATGAAGAAAAGTGTACCTATAGCAACAAATACTGCCATTAGTAAGTGAAAAAAATGATGAAATTTCACATGTAAAAAAAAAAAAAAAAAGATTCATTTCGTTACGTTTTCGAACTTCCACTCCTGTGAGTGTGAATTCTGAATTCCTCCTGGTCATGCTGAATTTTATGAATTTATTTGTAAAAGTATAGACAGTGGAAATTAAAATGTCCTGTGGTGCCTCTCTTACTCCAAATCGGCCCGTTTGACATCCTACCCCCCTTAACATCTTTCTCGGAAATCGAGAAACACAACTACCGTCAGCACATCTACACAGACGGAAAAAAATCACAACACCAAGAAGGAGTTGTGCGATATAAACGAAAGATTAGTAGTCACTATGAACATGAAAATCAGGTTTTCTTTGAACACACGCTTAAAGGGTCGTGAGCGCCAGTTCCCTTATTGATTGCAACAGCTGAGTTGATGTTAGTCAAGATTGCCTTTGAAGCAATAAATACGCCGTTTTCAACACCTCACCGAGTCTGAACGAGGCCGTGTAATAGGGCTATGAACAGCTGGATATTCCTTCTGCGATAATGCAGAAAGACTTGGCAGGAATGTAGACGCTCTATGTGACTGCTGGCAGCGGTGGTCACGGGATGTACGATCGCAAAAAGACCGGACTCCATACGGCCATGTGGCACTACCTAGAGGGAAGACAACTGCGTTCGGCGTATGGCTCTGGCGCATCGTACTGCATCTCCAGCAGCAATTTCAGCAGCAGTTGACACCACAGTGACACAGCGAAGTGTTACAAACCGGCTACTTCACGGATCGCTCTGTCACAGACACCCTGTAGCGTGAATTCCACTGACCCCACACCACCGCAACTGGAAACTTCAGTGGTGTCAAGCGAGAGCTCATTGGAAGGCAGTGCAAGGTCTGTTGTGTTTTCTGATGAAAGCTGGTTCTGTCTCGGTTTTCGGTGATGGCCGTATATGGGTTAGAAGGAGATCAGCTGTGGTCCTGTAACCGGCCTGTTTGCTTGCTACGTACACAGGACCTGCTACACCTGGAGTTATGGTCTGGGGTGCGATTTCGTATGACACCATGAGCACTCTCGTGGTTATCCCACGCACCATGACTGCAAATCTGTGCGTCACCTGCTGTGCCATTCATGAATAACATTTTAGGGGGTTTTTCCCAGCAGGATAACGCTCATCCACATACTGCTGTTGTAACCCAATATCCTCTACAGAGTTTTCACATGTCGACATGGCCTGCTCGGTTAGCAGATGTGTCTCAAGTCAAGCACATATGGAACATGATCGGATGACAACTCCGGTGTCATCCACAACCAACCAGCATTATCCGTACCTGTACTGACTGACTAGGCGCAACAGTCATGGAACTCCGTGCCACAAACTCACAGCTGTCATCTGTGCAATACGACGCGTGCTTGTTTGCACGCTTGCATTCAACATTCTGGCGGTTGCACCGGTTATTAATGTACCAGCATCTCACATTTGCAACGGCTTACCTCGCGCTAGCATTATCCTGTGCTCTTGCAATGTTAATCACTTAAATAAGTAACTTTCAGAAAGATATTCCCGGAATTAGCTTAGCCCACATTAATTATTTTTTGGTGTTGCGATTTTTTTTCGCCAATGTAATTTTCTAGGAAAATTCTTAATGTCCTATGCACTGAAGGAAAAACGGTTTGGTGCATTTACGAAGATTGGGAGACGGATGATGTGCTAGCTTAGTCGTTGGAGGGTTGAGAACTAAAATTCCTGCCTGACTGCCCTGTGTTAGATATCCTGGTATTTTTGAAAAACAATGTTGTTGAAATCCCGAATAATTTTAAAAGTCCAAGACTAAGTTTAATGTTACTATACAGTGAAAGCTAGTGCTCTGCCGATGAAGAAATTAGTGAGCAGAGTGCATTAACTTCTAACCCTCCTTTTCTTTTGATTTATTTCACTAAGTTCATACATTGCGATGAAGTAAGCATCTGCAGTCGGTTGATGCACGAACTTTCGCCAAATATTATATGTTATTCTGTACGTTTGTGACTTGGCACAAAATCATCTTTGACGTTTTGGAAATAGCTGTGTTCATCAAATGTCACTCTCAGGTAACTGTTTACGCCTATTATATAAACATAGACCTCAATGATCTCAAATGGTTCAAATGGCTCTGAGCACTATGGGACTTAACTGCTCTGGTCATCAGTCCCCTAGAACTTAGAACTACTTAAACCTAACCAACCTAAAGACATCACACACATCCACGCCCGAGGCAGGATTCGAACCTGCGACCGTAGCGGTCACGCGGTTCCAGACTGTAGCGCCTAGACCCGCACGGCCACTCCGGCCGGCCCTCAATGATCTATTCAGTAATGAAAATTCGAGTTGACTGATGCGACACTATGATAAATTTCACAGTATTACACCCGTCTAATGTCATGTGGAGCGAATTTTCATTGTTTGGTTTCAAAGCGAAGTGAAGATAACTTCGGTAGGCCTGGACGCCTGGCAGCGGTAAATAACGGAAGACACACATCTTGGCTGCAGGGCAGCGTCCAGGTTCCGAGCCGGCGGGAAAATATGAGCCGGAGCCGGCTGCTGGAGTCGTCAGGCAGGATTTATTGTTCTGCACAGCTGGCGGCACAACAAGCCTAGCAACGGCGCTGGACATGCGGTCTCGCGACCTACTGAGCCAGATAACGCTGTCAACTTCCGAAATTAAAAGCTCTCACGGAATTGTTTGTTGGCAGACTTTTGTGAAAGTGAGGTAAAATAGGGCGCAATTTGGAGCAGAGCTCAGGAAAAGATATACCCTGTCAATCCCAACAGTTCAAGACTGCATTAATAAAAACCAGAGAAAAGTTAAGACTGTGGTTGCAATGCTTCAGTTGTTTTACGTAGTCTCGCCACGCTCGAGTGTATCGCACAAGATGTTCGTACACCCATCTGAAGGTGCCTGAAAAGTCCTTCTTTGATTGTTGTTCAACTCCCTAGTCACATGGCTGGGATGTCCGATATGTAGACAAAGCGTTGGATCTTCGCGTTAATTCCTACACTTTGTACTTACGGCGCTGAGGTCGTGTACACGCTAGGAATAAACTTAGTCTCGGAACCTTTTGCACGAAGATATCTGTGCTATAATTTAGGTAATAACTTACATACTAAAATATGTAATAATCATAGTGTTGTTACAATTTATCACGTGAATTCGTGCTGCCGAAATATGAGAGGAATAAGGTTTTTGTCTTTGGTTACATTCTGTATTTAATATTTACACCGTTTAAGTTACCCTGACGCTCTGTTTTGTTGCCTTTCGTGGTAAGATATCGTGGGCTTACATTTCAGGAAGATAATGCCCGCCCGCGCATGCGAGTTTCTACTGTTTGACATCGTGCTTGCAAACCCTACCATGGGCAGAAAGGTTCCCGGATCTCTCCCCAATTGAGAAAATCTGGAGCATTATGGGAAGGGTACTCCAACCACCTCGGGAATTTGACGATATGACTTGAACGGAATTTGTCACAATATCCCCCAGGAGTACACGTAACAATTGCGTCAATCAGTGCGAAGACGAATAACTGCTTCCATAAGGGCCAGAGTTGGACCAACACGTTATTGACTTGCTCATCTGTCTTTTGAATAAATCATACAATTTATCTGAAAGTGTAATAATTTCTTTGTACATTTACGTCACATCAACCGATTTTTGACCCCTTCGGATAATTCCCTAGTGACGGGTGTTTTTCTTTTGTTCAAAAATGGCTCTGAGCACTATGGGACTAAACTTCTGAGGTCATCAGTCCCCTAGAACTTAGAACTACTTAAACCTAACTAACCCAAGGACATCACACACATCCATGCCCGAGGCAGGATTCGAACCTGCGACCGTAGCGGTCTCGCGGTTCCGGACTGTAGCGCCTAGAACCGCTCGGCCACCCCGGCCGGCTTTTTCTTTTGTCTTAGATACTATTTCGTTCTGATCGCAATTCTCATGGCTGGACGACCATCTGGACGATATTGTCTGACGGCTTTCCCTTGCCTGTCAAACTCCCTTTTGCCAGATAGCAATTGACTCGTTCATTTGTCACCCCATCTTTCTCTCTCCTTTCACTCCATCTTGACAATGTGTTGGGTTGCAATTGTTTCCAGAATTCTCTCAGCACGACGTCACACAGAGACGTTGAAAAGTCTTTTGTAAGAAGGGTCCCTTCATTTGGCAAAATTACAAATGTCTTCTTATCTCTAGTTTTACAATGTTTTTCTGTCTGCTGCCCTTTCGCGGCAAGAGCGGCAAGGAACTTGTCTTACACCATGATATGGGGTCGGAAGTGAAGATAGGGACGGAGAGGTGGGGACCATTGTGGTGGTGGCAGGGCGCTATCCGTTGTATATTGGGAACATGACATCCAATGCCGAATACATTACATTGCTCCTGACTAGAATAATGCAGATTTTAACAGCACGTAAATTTCTTGCATTTGAGTCGCAGTGGTCCGCAAATAAAATCATACATTGTCTTTACACCGACTTTCAAGTAGTTGCTCTCCGTGTTTGCCTCTCAGCTATCATGGTCTGCACTAAACATAACCATTGTGTAGACTTTTACCTAACCTTGGGCTTATCTTACTGTTTGTGCCGTGCAATTATATCCTGTTGGATCACGCAAAGCTTCTTGATTCTTTTTCCTTTTCTTTCACAGTGCTTACATTTCTTCTACAAGGCCTCTCTTCCTTTCCTCTGTCCAGTTTGTTTCTGCTTTCTTCGGAGCTTCGTTCTCTGACTTAACTTCCATCTGTCAGCTTTCTGCTTCAATATCTTTCTGTCCAAAGTATCTGAATAATTTATGTGAGCTTCTTGTAGGTCCTTTTTGACCTCTTGTATCAAAGGTATAGTTTTTAAGTCCTTCTATGTATTTAAGAATTTTGTGCGCAAGTCTTTGTTTTGGGAAGCCTAGAGACGTGACCATAAAATTTTGATCTCCTTTTCTAATGTCTGCTGCAAGATTGGACAATTTATCAGTTGTCTGACGAGATTGTAGTCTATAGCCCTCTTCTGTTTTCTGTAGCCCTACTATCTTTCTGATGATTTTATATTCTTCCTTTAATACGTTTTCTGGGTCACCTTTTATGCGGACTGTCAGGGTTTCACTTGCATACAGGACTTCAGGTTTTAATACTGTATTAAAATGCCTAATTTTTGTACAAGCATTTTTATTGTACAACGTGTTGGTTCTTCCATAGGCCCTTTTTAGTTTTTCTAGTTGTGTATCAGTTTTTGTGGTGGTGAACTCAGATTTTAGGAAAGATATTTGCAGACCAACTTTCTCTGCACATTCTTTAAGGGTTTCAATCTGTTCGATTGCTATTATCTCATCATCCGCTAGTATGGCAAAGTCGTCAGAAAAAGCTAAACATGAAATTCTTATGTCACCCTTGACTCGCCTCATCTGTATAGGTTTACAGCAGTTTTTGTTCTTCCATCTCTTTACCCATGCATTAAACAACGATACAACGATTGAACATTCTGAGAATAAAATTCTTTTTAAATAGTTATTTTACGTGGCCGTTCGATAGAGAACATGAAAACTGGTCTAGTCTGATATTCGTTTCATCGAAATGTATTAACAGGGACAGTCGAACACGAAGAATAAACAGCAATCCAGCAGCGACTCAGCAGAAGTTGATGCCTGGCGGTAGCAGTCAGCAAGTGACAGGGCAATGCTGTCTCTGCTCGAGTAGTGGTAACTCTTAAGAGATTTACTGTCCTTCTTAAAACATTTCGATAAGGAAAATATTGCAGTAGAGACGTCCGAGACTCCAGCTAAACAATGAAAACACGGGATCGAAAATACGCGCTGAAACACCAGAGAAAATGCGCCTGACGACTCTTAGGAAAGACAATATTCACTATGTGATCAGAAGTATCCGGACACCGCAAAAACGTAAGTTTTTCATATTCGGCGCATTGTGCTGCCACCTACTACCATGTACTCCATATCAGCATCCTCAGTAGTCATTAGACATCGTGAGAGAGCAGAATGGGGCGCTCCGCGGAACTCACGGACTTCGAACGTGTTCAGATGATTGGGTGTCATTTGTGTCATACGTCTGTATGCAAGATTTCCACACTCCTAAACATCCCTAGATCCATCGTTTCCGGTGTGATAGTGATGTGGAAACGTGAAGCGACACGTACTGTACAAAAGCGTACAGGCTGTTGATTGACAGGGACCACCGACAGTTGGACCGTAATGTGCAATAAGCAGACATCTATCCAGACCATCACACAGGAATTCCAAACTGCATATGGATCCACTGCAAGTACTATGACAGATAGGCGGGAGATGAGGAAACTTGTATTTCATGATCGAGCGGCTGCTCATAAGCCACACATCACGCCGGTAAGTGCCAAACGACGCCACGCTTGGTGTAAGGAGCGTTAACATTGGACGATTGAACAGTGGAAACACGTTACGTGGAGTGACGAAATCGGATGGCAGGGTGAGGGTGTGGCGAATGAAAGGTGAACGTCATCCGCCAGCGTGTGTTGTGCCAACGGTAAAATTCGCCGGCGGTGGTGTTATGGTGTGGTCGCGTATTTCATGGAGGGGGCTTGCACCTTTTGTTTCTTTGCGTGACAGTATCACAGCACATGGTGCCATGAACTTGTAAGTCATTTTCAGCCTGGTGCCCGGATACTTTTAATGACACAGTGTATAAAATAATTGGTCCGAATTTCCATGGGTTTATGGTTTAAATCCTTTACCTACTTCGTGCGACATTTTCGCTTCAGACCTTTACATACATACAAAAAAATATAGTAAAGAAACATGAATGAAAATAAATACAATAATCACGGATATTCAGTTAAGTAAACATAATCATTAATTCTAGTTGGCATACAGAGGTAACAGTCATCTCGCTGTTTTCAGTGCATGAAATGTCCATTTCGCCTCAATGTCCTTTGCGGTGTATTTTCATTATAAATGTTCATTGATCTATATTTTTTGGTTCAAAGACTTTCACTTTGTACTATTTGTAGCTGTCCTTTGATCTGTTATGTCGCAGCTGTCTCCGTCTTATGAACCTCATCCGTCCACCAATTTAATACGGCATTATTTCGTGCATTGGAGATTTCACGTTCTCTCGTGCCTTCTAGACACTGATACAAAACTTTTAAACAACCCCCGTCCCTATGGAATTACTTTAAAATTTCTGTATGCTGTACCTAGTTTGTGGTTTTTCCATATTCCTAGATTTCCGGAAAGCATTTGACACACCACCACACTGTGGAATGAAAATGAAGATCTGAGGATACGGAATAGATTCTGAGATATGTAAGTGTACCGGAAACCCAGGGAGATATGGTACGTCGCTCTTGTTCTATATATGTTCTGTATCAGAAACAGGTTGAGCAACAGGGGTCTGCAACTGTTTTCTGATGACGATGTAGTGTACGGGAAAGTGTTGGCATTGAGTAGGAAAAGAGCGGATTAATTGGATAAAATTTCTGTTTCGTATGTGGAATGGCAGCTTGCTCTGAAAGTGGAAAAATGTAAGTTTAATCAGATGAGTATAAAAAGATCCAGAAATTCTGGAGTACAACAATAGCGGGGGACTATGTGAGACAATCACGTCGATTAAGTATCTGGACGTTACGCTGCATGTCGTCCGAAATGGATCGAGCACGTAAGATAGTTGAAAAAAGGCGAATGGTCGAATTTGGATTATTGTGAGATTTGTAGGGAATTGTAGGTCATCTATAAAGAAGGCGAGACACAGAATAGTGCAACGATCCTTTCTTGAGTATCGCTTCAGTGTTTGGGCTCCCCACGACATCGGATTACAGGAAGACATCGAAGCAATTAAAAGGTGTGCTGACAGATTTGTTGGTTCGACCAACACGAGAGTATTAATAAAACGCTCCGTGAATACAAATTGGAATCCCTGGAGGCAGGAAGACAGTATTTTTTCCAAACACTGTTGAGGTAGGTTAGATAATCAACATTTGCGATAGATTTCAGAACTATTCTATTGCTACAGACATACACCTTACTAAAGAATCGCGAAAACTAAGTGTGAGAAAATAGGCCCCATATGGAAGTACGTAGGCAGTCGCTTTTCCCTCATTTCATTTGCAAGTGCAACATGAAACAGAATGGCTAGCAGTAGTACAAGGTACCGGCCGCCATTTTCCGTATGGCGGTTTGCGGAGCATGGATCTGAGCACTATGGGGCTTAACTTCCGAGGTCATCAGCCCCTAGAACTTAGAACTACTTAAACACAACTAACCTGAGAACATCACACACATCCATGCCCGAGGCAGGATTCGAACTTGCGACCATAGCGGTCACGCGGTTCCAGACTGTAGCACCTGGAACCGCTCAGCCACTCCGGCCGGCATGCGGAGTATGGATGTAGATGTTGATGAATAATGTTACTGAAGATACATTGTGATTCTATTTAAAACATCGCTATATCCTAGAAATATGATTTCAACCGAATGGATTATTCCTTTACACTTCAAAATGGAGCAGTTGGAACTCGAAAAGCAGACTGCCAGGAAATGAAAGATATAACATTTAACATTTGAAAACTCCAGTATAAAAATTTTCGTAGATGTTAATTTCACATATATATTGAAAGTCGGAATTCACATTTTAAATTACAAGGAAACAAGTTACACAATTCTGTACTGAGCTGTTATCCGATGCTATATCAACACATGAAAAATAACGTGTCATAGTTTTCTTGCAATCTGTCATCGGATATGTCATTTGTTTTAGGAATTAAGGAAAGCACTACCGTTCTAGCCATAGACGAGCCAACCAGGGCCGACAAACCACCCTGTCATCCTCAGCCAATGGCTGCATCGACATGTGGTATCCAGGTGCGTGGGGACAGCACACCGCTCTCCCGGTCGCTGTGGGTTAGCAGATCAGATGCCACTACTACTCATTCAGAACTGTAGCTCCTCATCAGGTATCATGAGGCTGTCTATACCACGTTCCATTTCTCCCATGAAGAAAACATCCCTGGTGGAAATGAGAATATAACCCGGGTGTCCTGCACGTCAGTCAGCATTGCTTTCAGAGGGAAGTTCATATAACAAGGGCTAACTCTGATAGTGAAGGTGAAAAAAGTACTTGGGTACATGTATTCTGCGCAGCCATAAACCTTAGAAATTATAATTTTGATTGGTCATTATGACCATACGTTTGCGAAAATATAATATTCTTGTACAGCAGACTCAAGTTATTTCAAGTAAGTCACTTAGCAGTGCATACAACACAAGAAAGAGCGCAAATATCAGACGTTCCACACAATGATTTAAATACGTGAATAGGCTTCATCGTGGGTGCGAATAAAAATCTGACGTATATTAGAAGACAGAAAATGTATTCAGTACAAAAATGAAACCGCAACTAAGATAATATTGATAACATTATTTTCGACTTACTAAGTAATTTATTTTCCGTGTCAGCGCTATATTAGTAATATTTCTGTATCTAGAATGAAATTTTCACTCTACAGCGGAGTGTACGCTGATATGAAACTTCCTGGCAGATTAAAACTGTGTGCCGGACCAAGACTCGAACTCGCAACCTTTGCCTTTCGCGGACAAGCGCTCTACCGACTGAGCTACCCAAGCACGACTCACGCCCCCTCCTCACAGCTGGCGGAATTAAAGCTGTGAGGACGGGGCGTGCGTCGTGCTTGGGTAGCTCAGTCACTCGGCTCTCAGCCGTGATACCGTGAGGACGGGCTCGGCGCGCCGGGCAGTGCTCCGCAGGTGTTGATGTTTACCCGCTAGCGCGCGGTCGCGTCGTTGTATTGCCCTATAGTACCTGTACCGGCCCGCCATGGCGTTCTCATATCGAAAAGCTACAATCAGACTAACGTTCAACGCATCGTACACGAGACCGAAGGCCCATGAAATTGAACGGTTTCTACGAGACATCATGCACATAGAACCACAAGAACTAATGGGCATTCATCTGTCTATTGTAACCAGCACAGTGTACCTCAAACTGATTGACGTAGCGGCCTGCGACAGATTACTACAACGATCTGCAAACGGCTTTCGCTTCTGTCACGCAGGCGGCAATGTGAGCGTGGTAGGAGTTGACCATGCTCGTCCGGGGGTGCGTACCGTGTGCATCCTCGAACTACCGTTCGAAGTTCCTGCCAACCTAGTCGTTGATGCGCTGCGGCCATACGGCACAGTTCTGAGCCACACAGAGGAAAAATGGAACACATTCGAAACGTACCCTGCCCTTAACGGGGTACGACAAGTGCGCATAGAACTTAAGAAGCACGTTCCATCATATATTTTCGTTGGTGGCTGCCGCGCAGTTGTTATATATGATGGACAACCGAGGTCCTGCTCGGGCTGCGGCCAGGAGGGCCATGTTAGAACTGAGTGTCTGCAGCGCCACCTCGTTCAGGTGCCCCGCAATGAACTTCCCCAACGATCCACTATGACCTCTCTACCGCTAACATATGTGGAGGCGGCACGACATGATGTAATGGATGATCAAAACCTGCTACCTCCTCAAGCCGCTGCCAGCTCCGTTGGAGAGTCAGCGCCGTTGACGACGCCGCAGCCCAACGGTGCAGAGGTTCCTACAGCCTCTGCCCACCGCAGCGTCGTGGGCACCCAGTCACCGTCACTGTCGGGATCGGACACATGGATTCCTAGCGACCGAGACTGCGTCGAGCCTCGCCCTCCAGTGGATGTCGAATCTCGGACCCGAAAGCAAAAATCACCCAAGCGACACAACTAGAGGCGATTGTCAGTTGAAGAACAGGACAGGGATGTGAAGCCGGCGGAAGACATCGACTTCGTTGACTCGTCCACAATTGCAACGGACTCCAGTGGCATCATTCACCAAAAGGTGCCTGAAGACAAGGAACACTCTCCTAAATTTGGTGGCCCAGAAAACGAGGCGCATTGCGTCGACTCCAAAAATGTGGGCTCCTGTGAAAACGACCAGCCACCAATGACATCACAATCGTCTCTTGGTGATTGGGCAGACGATATGGAGGCAGATGATGCACAGCAAACATCGATATCTCCACCAGAGCCCATGGCTGAAATTGACCCTGGAGGGCTCTGCCAGTCAGGGACTCTTACGGCACAGTGATGCACAGCATGCAGTTGGATGACTGTATGGTGTGTGAGATCACTGTGGGCTTGCACCGGCACACTGTCTTCGCCACTTGATATGTCTCAGTCATACCGTGTGGGAACAGTCAATGTAAATGGTGTCCACTCCACTGTCAAGACCCGCATGTTACACGACATTATCAGAGCGGCAGACTTAGACATTGCCCTTCTCCAGGAGGTCCATCCCGGGCTGCGTTTAGACCTATATGGCTACACCACCTACAGCCTACCCTTAGGTGATGGCGCAGGAGAAACGGCCATCCCTTTCCGACATGGCATAGACGCGACAGACGTGACGTAGTTGCCGAACGGGCGAGGCATCGCACTCACACTTGGCGCAGTCCGCCTCATTAACGTCTACGCTCCCTCCGGTAATTCGCACCGTGGTGACAGGCATGTCTTCTATTCGGAGGAGGTAGCCCCACTTTTGTAAGGAAATATGGACCATTACATAGTGGGCGGCGATTTTAACAGTGTTTTGCGGCCCGAGGACCAGATACCGCATTACATCCCATGCCCGGCTCTACAAGCATTGATACGTGACCTCGCGCTCCACGACACATGGGTCTTACATCATGGGACCCAGAGTGGATATACGCACATTACCAGCCATTCTGCCAGTCGTCTGGACCGGATATACGTCTCGCGCGCCCTCCGCACAGCAACCCGTGATGCAGAACTCTGGCCGACGGCCTTCACGGACCATCTCGCGTACATCTGCACTGTCACCTTACCCCGACAACTCACAAGACGCAGCAGGGGCCCGTGGACGCTGAACGTCTCCCTCCTTCGCGAGGACGAGTGTCGGGGAGCAGTCACTGACACGTGGCGTCGATGTATCAGGCACCTGCCCATGCATGCTTCCACGTTGCTGCGGTGGCTGGGATGTGTCAAACCTGCACTCCGAAAGACCTTGATGGCCGACGGGCGTGACAGATCGAACTGGCAAAGGGCAACATCGGAATTTTACTATACAGCGTTGCGTGAGCTGGCGACGCAACCGCCGTCTCCCGAACGTCAGATGTCCGTGCAACACATCAAAGCTCGTCTACTTCGCATCAGGACAGAGCAGCTAGAAGGTGTCCGCATCCGTGCGCGAGTGCAACACTGTATCCCCAACGAAACGGCGTCAGTGTATCGCATTGTGCGCGAGAGGCGCCACCGCAAACATCAGCTCATTACGGCGGTAAACACGGAGGAGGGTGGCCGCGCAGTGACACAAACGGACATCGCACACACGTTCGCCAGACACTATGGGACCTTGTACATGGAAGATCCGCAAAATGCACGTGATTGTGACGAGCTGTTGCACGATTTTCCCGCCCCTCGGGACGTGGCACCCGATGATAGTCTGCTGTTGCCCAGTACACCCGACGAGCTGACATCGGCCTTGGCACGTGGAGCACCGAACAAGTCGCCTGGACCGGACGGTTTACCCCTGGAATTCTACCGCACTTTTTACGACCTTATGGGCGACAAGTGGCTCCAAATGTTTCAAGACCTGATCCACCCTGATTTCACTGTCCCCACAGAATTCACAGAAGGCATCTTGATCCCAGTACCGAAACCGAATGGTGGTTGTAGGTGGCAGGACTTTCACCCACTCACACTCCTCAAAAACGACTACAAGATCTTCGCCCGTATTCTCCGCGCGCGTCTCACACCGCTATCGGAAAAGCCATCCACACCGATCAGACATGTTTATGTGGTGTCAGCAACTTTCATACGGCGTTAGGAGCATACCGCGACGTAATTGCTTTGACGGCGGCCTGCAAAATACGAGGCGCCCTGGTCGCCGTGGATTTTGACCACGCATTCAAAAAAAAAAAAAAAAAAAAAAAAAAAGGTTCAAATGGCTCTGAGCACTATGGGACTTAACAGCTGCGGTCATCAGTCCCCTAGAACTTAGAACTACTTAAACCTAACTAACCTAAGGACATCACACACATCCATGCCCGAGGCAGGATTCGAACCTGCGACCGTAGCAGTCGCGCGGTTCCGGACTGCGCGCCTAGAACCGCGAGACCACCGCGGCCGGCACCACGCATTCGACCGCGTCGACCACGGCTTCTTACGCGCAGTTTTGCAACAAATGGGCCTCTCTCCGGAGTCTGCACAGGTGGCCCTTCGACTGGTCCACGGAGCGCGGTCCCACATGATGGTCAACGGTTATCAGTCTGGTCACATTGTTGTTGGACGGTCAGTGCGACAAGGGTGCCCCCTGTGGGGTCTATTATTTGCTGCAGCGCTTGAACCAGCCTTACATGGTCTACGGCAGCGATTAACTGGTATCTCCTTGCGGGACGTGACCTTTCGTTGTGGTGCATTCGCCGATGACGAGGTGTTCCTGGCCAGAGAATGAAATGCATATGGCGCTTCAGTGGCTACGCCAGTACGGGGCGGTCGCTGGGAGCGTCATCAACGTGAAGAAAACGAAATACATGGATGTCGGAGGGGGGCTTTCCCACACAACGGCGGTGCCCTTTGACAACGTGCCCGTACTCAAGTGTTTAGGAGTGCAAATCTATAGCAATGTCCGCCGCACGGCGGCGGCTACGTACCGCCGGCTCCTACAACAGACACGTGCTCTGCTGCAGGACAACAAACTGCGTCGCTTGGATATGCTCCTCAGAGCACGTTATGTCAACACCTATCTTGTCCCAAAACTGAACTATTTCGCGAATATCCTTCCCTTGACGGCTACGATGGCCGACAGATTTCAAGCAGCGTATGGACATTTCGTAAGCACCGGTCTGGTTTTTAATGTCCGATACTCCACCATGACACTGCCGCAGCGGGCGGGCGGTATCGGTTTAATTCAGGCATATAACCGTGCGCGATGGCTTTATCTCAACACTATGCGTCGCACATGGACCTCTGCCCACGCCATTCTGACAGGCACCCTGGTAGCGGAAGTGGCGCCACACTCTATGCATCCCCCGATTTCTGTAGGACACATTTCACCGGCACTCACCCCATCAGAGAGTTCTTGATTGACTTCAGCTACTTACGGTCATAACTTCCGATGACACGGAAGCCCAGCACAAAAGACTATTATCGCCTCTACCAACAGCAGCAACCTGTAAATACGATCGCCCGCAGACATCCTGAAGTTGCCTGGAACACGGTGTGGTGAGCGGTACACACGCCTTTTCTACCTACGACGGTGCGTTCATTGTGGTGCGTGGTTGTGAATGGGAAGTTCGCTACTCGTCAGAGGCTACATTCCACACATCTGGCGGACGGCCCCTTGTGTCCGACATGCTCAGTCGCTGACTCGGATGCACACCGTCTGACGTGTGCCGCGACCAGCGAGTGCTGGCTACTGACGCAGCGCATGGTGGCGTTACTCTTACGGCGATTGCCAGAGTCTATCTCCCCTGATGATGTATTGCTCCCCGACGGCGTATACTTTCCATCAACCAGAACGAACGCCGTTAACTGGCTAAAAGGCATGGCCGTTTACTACATATTTTGCGATGCTCCCAAAGGCACAATCGACTTTTGGTTTCTATTGATGACGACACATGCAGCTTTCAGCCGCCACCCGAAGTACAGAACTCGTTTCGAAAATTATTTAGGTTCATTATTTGCAGATCCTCCTGCTCACTGGGGCGTTGCGGGTATGAGACGCTGAAAATGAAGACGAATCCTGGAGCATATTGATCCTCTACGGACGGAATAGGGGGGAACCCCTCCCAACAGACGAGAAGACGACTCGGACGTACGGCTACGGCAGTTGTAGGATCTTTCTTTGTAATGAAACAAAAATAAATCTATAAATACAATACAAAAAAATTAAAAATGTTCTAAATAATTAAAGAAATTAATAAATAAAACAACATCGACAAACCCAGTACATCCTCTTCCTGATCCCTCGATCCTCGAACTCGAAAAAAAAAAAAAAAAGGTCGGTAGAGCGCTTGCCCGAAAGGCAAAGGTCCCGAGTTCGAGTCTCGGTCCGGCACACAGTTTTAATCTGCCAGGAAGTTTCAATATTTCTGTAATTCGCATTTCTGTATTTATGCTATAATAGCAACAAAATTTTTGGTATCTCCTGCATTTATACCAAATATTTTAGAAACATATGCCATGAGAGGAATAAATACAAATTAACAATTTGTACTAACCTAAGATTAAAGAGGCACTTGAAGAACAGAGAAGCAGATATACAAATATCAAGAGCTCCGGTGGAACATAAGTACTAAGTAAAAAGGGAAAGCTGAATGGTGGAAGGAGTTTATAGAGAGTCTATACAAGAGAGATGAACTTGATAACAGTATTATACAAAGGAATGAAGGCGTAGAAGAAGATAAGATAGGAAATAAGATACTGCGAGAAGATTTTGACAGAGTACTGGATGACCTAATTTGAAAAAAAGGCCCTGAAGTGGACGAAATTTGTCAGAACTAATGATAGCCTTCGGAGAGCCAGCCACGACAAAACTATTTCATGTTGTGTGCTAGATGTATGAGACAGGCGAAATATCTACGGCCTTTGAGAAGAATATAATAATTCCTGTTTAAACGAAAGCAGATGCTGACACTTGTGAGTATTATCGAACTATCAGTTTAATAACCCGTGGCTGCAAAATACTAACACGATTTCTTTACAAAAGAAGAATGGGAAACCTGATTTACTTTTGGGTTTCGAAGAAATTCAGGGACATGAGCGGCAATACTGACCACATAACTTCTCTTAGAAGTTAGGTAAAGAAAAAGCTAACCCACGTTTATAGCATCTGTAGAGTTAGAGAAAGTTTGTGATAGTTTTGACTAGAATATTCTCTTTGAAATTCTGAAGGTAGCAAGGGTAACATATAGGGAGCGAAAGGCTATTTGCAAGTTGTACAGAAACCGGACGGCAGCCGAGGGGCGAGAAAGAGAAATAGTGGTTGAGAAGAGAGTGTGACAGGGTTGCAGCCTATTCCCGATGTTACTCAATCTGTACATTGAGCCAGCAGTAACGCCAACCAAAGAAAAATTAGGACGACGAATTAACGTTCGGGTAAAGGAAATGGAAACTTCGAGGTTTGCCGACGACACTGTAATTCTGTCAGAGACAGAGACGTTATCTAAGTTTCCCATTTCTACTGTGTCACAAGACAAACTGGTGTCCATTCCGTGTACTGCACAATAACTGAAGAAGAAAACGATTATCTTCTGTTTCAGAAATTATTACGTATTTAATGGTTGCGTATTAAATAAAGATAATTAGTTTGGAGCTATGCACTAACGCATATATTTCTATGTGGGAAAAACGTGTACATGATACCGAAATTAAGCTACCCTCGCATCCCGGAAAATGAAACTAAACTGCGCGTATCTTTTGTACTACTGCTACTACTACAACAACAACTACTACTAGTAATAATAATGAGTGAGTGTATTATTTCTTTCTGATAAAAGCGGGAAACATCTATGCCAATGCGCGAAATCAAGCCCGAGTTCAAACGCATATTCCGGTGTTCTTCTGTTTCGCTCACGCTCTTGTGCCGTTAAATTGAGGTGCACGCTGGCGTAACTCTCCTTCAACCAATTTGCACACGGAATAATTTGAACAGCGCTGCATGCGGCATTGGCCAGCTTCCAGCGGTCTGCCTCACTAAGCCGCATCAGTAATACGGGCCGCTATTAAATTTTCCTGAAGTGGTCCACCGTCTCTCACCCTACCGTCCGATCGTGCAGCTGGCTCAGCCTACCACAAAATACCACAGAATTCCTACGGTTTTATTTAATGTACAAAAACCGACAGATTTATGATAACACCACTTCCTCACTTACATCAGTTTCGTTTCTAAAACCAGCCATGAAATTAAATAAATTTTACGGAAGCTAAACAAAGGAGGCGCATGTATCACATGTTTCCACCTCAACGAAATTTGTTACTTTCATCATTGGTATTGTCAGAAATGAAAACTGTTCCACCTGGACTCCTAGTAAAAGCCTGCCGCTGTGGCCGAGCGGTTCTAAGCACTTCAGTCCGGAACCACGCTGCTGCTACGGTCGCAGGTTCGAATCCTGCCTCGGGTATAATGTCCGTAGGTTAGTTAGGTTTAAGTAGTTCTAAGTGTAGGGGACTGCTGGCCTCAGATGTTAAGTCCCATAGTGCTTAGAGCCATTTGAACCATATTTGGACTCTTAGTAAATATGTTTTTGTGCTTATGATCGCATTTTTCACTGTTTATCCACTCTCACGCAACAGCTCCTTATGTAGTGCATCAAAGTGTACTTTTTTTTCTTACAAGGACGGCGTCTTCGTGTCAGGCAACTCTACGTGTTCCCAGTGCGTAACAGAACAGAATTCCATGTGATCTCTACGAAAGGACGTTGCACTACATCTAATAACTCCTATCGATTTCATGTCGTACTGCACACATGTTTTTCATTGTTTTATTATTCACGTGGAAGACACATCTGATCAACAGTACCCGGACATCCCTACGTACAGCGTAATTGACCAGTAGACGTCACGAGGGAGGGACGTGTCTGTATAAAGGGAGGGGCGGTGCACCGTGTTCTCAGAAGGGAAGCAGTAACAGCAGAGTCCGCCGCTCGTGGTCTCGCGGTAGCGTTCTCGCTTCCCGAGCACGGGGTCCCGGGTTCGATTCCCGGCGGGGTCAGGGCTTTTCACCTGCCTCGAGATGACTGGGTGTTTGTGTTGTCTTCATCATTTCATCATCATCCAGGAAAGTGGCGAAATTGGACTGAGCAAAGATTGGATAATTGTACGGGCGCTGATAACCACGCAGTTGAGCGCCCCACAAACCAAACATCATCATCATCATCATCAGTAACAGCAGAAAGGATCGGTCAGGAGAGGTCATTAACTTTGAACGTTTGCTATTCCTCGAATGTCACCTGAGTAACAAATCCGTCATTAAGATTTCAACACTTCTATGGCTGCATAAAGAGATTGTTACTGATGGGATTGTGAAGTGGAAATACTTAGCTTACATTTATCGCGAATCTCTTGCCCAACGTAAAGTCCCGAGCGACTGGAAAACAGCGCAGGTGACGCGTGTATATAAGAAGGGTAGAAGGACGGATCCTCAAAATTACATACCAATATCCTTAACATCAATTCTTGCTGGATTCTCGAACATATTCTCACTTCGAATATAATGAATTTCCTTGAGACAGAGGAGTTGCTGTCCATTGCTTTAGAAAGCATGGCTCCTGCGACACGCAGCTTGCCCTTTTTTCACTTGATATCTTGCAAACCATGGATGAAGGGTATCAGACGGATGCCATATTCCTTGACTTCCGGAAAGCGTTTGACTCGGTGCCCCACTGCAGACTCCTAACTAAGGTACTAGCATATGGGATTGGTTCCCAAAAATGTGAGTGGCTCGAAGACTTCTTAAGTAATAGAATCCAGTACGTTGTCCTCGATGGTGAGCGTTCATCGGAGGTGAGGGTATCATCTGGAGTGCCCCAGGGAAGTGTGGTAGGTCCGCTGTTGTTTTCTATCTACATAAATGATCTTTTGGATAGGGTAGATAGCAATGTGCGGCTGTTTGTTGATGATGCTGAGGTGTACTGGAAGGTGTCGTCGTTGAGTGACTGTAGGAGGATACAAGATGACTTGGACAGGATTTGTGGTTGGCGTAAAGAATGGCTGCTAACTCTAAATATATATAAATGCAAATTAATGCAGATGAATAGGAAAAAAAATCCCGTAATGTTTGAATATTCCATTACTAGCGTAGCGCTTGACACAGTCACGTCGATTAAATATTTGGGCGTAACATTGCAGAGCGATATGAAGTGGGACAAGCATGTAATGGCAGTTATGGGGAAGTCGGATAGTCGTCTTCGGTTCATTGGTAGAATTTTGGGAAGATGTAGTTCATCCGTAAAGGAGACCGCTTATAAAACACTAATGCGACCTATTACTGAGTACTGCTCGAGCGTTTGGGATCCCTATATGGTCGGATTGAGGGAGGACATAGAAACAATTCAGAGGCGGGCTGCTAGATTTGTTACTGGTAGGTTTGATCATCACGCGAGTGTAACGGAAATGCTTCAGGAACTCGGGAGGTAGTCTCTGGAGAAAAGGAGGCGCTCTTTTCGTGAATCGCTACTGAGGAAATTTAGAGAACCAGCATTTGAGTCTGACTGCAGTACAATTTTACTGCCGCCAACTTATATTTCACGGAAAGACCACAAAGATAAGATAAGAGAGATTAGGGCTCGTACAGGGGCATATAGGCAGTCATTTTTCCCTCGTTCTGTTTGGGAGTGGCACAGGGAGAGAAGATGCTGGTTGTGGTACGAGGTACCCTCCGCCACGCACCGTATGGTGGATTGCGAAGTATGTATGTAGATGTAGATATAAAAGAAAAGGAACAACGACATCTAGATCAAGATTAGGCAAACATCATGCACTGACGGATAGGGACCATCGATGATTGCCGAGGGTGACTGTACAAAAACTGCATGAAATCTGCGGAAGCAATCACTCGTGAGCTACAAACTCCTATCAACACTCCAGGAAACATAATGATTGTGCGTACAAAGTTAAAAAGAACGGGGTTCATGTGTCGCTCCTCATATGCCAAACATTTCTGTAGCCAGTGCTGTGCAACGCTTGAGGTAAGGGACAGAGCTACGCCACTGGACAGTAGGCGCCGGCATACTAGTGCCTTTTTTTTTATATATATATAATAATTAACCTTCTCTATGAACAGTTCTAGTACTTGGTACAATTTTGTCTAATTACGTTGGCGACCGTTTCCCGTTACGTAATTTGCAGTTTATTTTATTACCAATAGGACTTCGGTTCGATTCCCGTTTGTTCTGTCATTCTTCCTCTCAACAGAAATGTTTACAGAAACCGTTACACACAGCCACTGTCAAATCTAATTCTTTTCACAATAGTTATTTACCATTGTGTTGCTAAACTGAACTTATTTTGGTTTCTTACGTACTAAATTGCAGATCGCAATAGGAGTACTGAACGCAAAACAAACGCATTACGAGCACTGACTATCCAGTGGCACCGACTTGCAGTAATTATAATAAAGCAAATAATAGCAACTGTTACTGGAGTTTATAATGTATACTATAACTCATATTCAATAACAAAATGTATACAAAAACAGTAGTAGATCAAAGCGAGCAGACCGAGAGAGTATCGAGATACATCATGGAACCCGACAAAAGTTATCGGAATGAATATAAAGGTATCGCCACAAAACCACAACTAGCATACGTGGAATACCACGCGTACAAAAATAATCACATTCAGATGATAAGCCCATCACAAAGAAAACAGAAACTAAAGGACGTAACAGATGAGAAAGATTACCTGAATCATAGTGGTTATGCGAGTGAATAGGTTGATATGTTCGGTTCGCGACAAGTAGAGAAGGAACTAACAGAGACATATGAAGAAGAATCAGAGCATGAAGCTACGGTAGAGCAGGAAAGTGCAAAACCTCTGGATGACCTACTGAAAATGTTATATACAAAAATTAAAGCATCAAGGCACTAAGCAGTAGGTTAGAAAATCAACTGAAAACACAATCAAGAGATATTATTAGACTTAATAATCAGCTGAAAACGCATGCTGATGTCGTGAAAGCATAGAGCGTTAAAATCGGTCAACGGACTGAACAAGTACACTAAAAAGTAGTTGCTTTGAGCACTGCAGTCAAGGACATGAAACTTCAAATAAATAACGATAAATACCGATGTCGTCACAAAAAAATGGTTCAAATGGCTCTGAGCACTATGGGACTCAACTGCTGAGGTCATTAGTCCCCTAGAACTTAGAACTAGTTAAACCTAACTAACCTAAGGACATCACAAACATCCATGCCCGAGGCAGGATTCGAACCTGCGACCGTAGCGGTCTTGCGGTTTCAGACTGCAGCGCCTTTAACCGCACGGCCACTTCGGCCGGCTGATGTCGTCACAGTATAGGGGCAAATCAACGCTATTAGTGAAAGGTTCGGTTCAGAAATCATAAACATCCAAGAAACAGCACAACATTTATTAGTAATAGAAGTGGACGAAAAAATTTTCGATCTGAAATCCGAAATCGTCAACGAATATGGAAAAGAGATCTATATTTGAGAAAGACAGTACCTGATTCTGAAGAGACACTAGGTAAACAAATAACAGATTGCGAACAGAAGTGTGATCGTAACTCTTCACAAATTGAAAGCAAAATTTGTGATCTTAAACAGAAAATTTGGGACAAGCTCATTTATGTGTCTGATAGAGTACCTTATAACAAACTATTACATGGAGAGTAACGCTTTGAGCTTGCCAAAAGATTTACTGGTAGGACCCACTGTATTTTCTGAAGAACTGTGAAAGGACTTTTCCTGAATATTTGAGAGTTCAGGAAAACACTAACGCTGTCACCAGTGCATCAGTAGGTGATGGTAAACCACATGGACTAAATTTCAACACATATCAGATGATGTTTAAAAAATTTAAACCAAAGTTTGACGAGGAATACTGGTGGGAGCAAAAACAACGTTGTCTATGGTGAGAATTTATATTAACCGGATTATATGACAATAGGTACAGAAACTCCATGAAAGATTTCCAGGAATCATGTTACAGAGAATGGACCCACTTAAAAAAAAGGCACCCGAATCCGAAATTGTATGGGAGCTTCTGAAAAAAAAAAAAAAAACGCCAAAATACTCGAAGAGATACGTAGGAAGGTTTCCTGCTTTTCTAGATAGAGGGTGAAGATCATTGGCGAAGTACTCGTGATTATCGTCAGAATAGTAACAATAGTAGAGTTTGTCACAGTGACAGTGATCAGAATGACTGTGATAGGTATCACGTATAACATGGTTCAGCGAGGTATGGCCAACCGTCGGTGAGTACTTCAGCCGCTCTCGGTAGAGGTTTGGCACCGCGTAATTTTCACGACAGCACCATCAACGAAAACTGATACAGCGTACGTTGCGGGCCAAACTAACGCAAACAGATTTTCACGGTCCACACGTAAGAAACAATACCAGCGTAGAGAGATAATGAGTGGAGTAAACGAGAGAGCGACTGTGAAGTATCGCAGCCCTCTGCAAGTAAAGCTATAAGTGTGCTCAGGAATAAGCCACGGCAGGTAGGTAATGGAACAAATACTGGCTGTCGGATAGCGCATGTAGAGTAACGAATAAATCAGATCAATCAGCTCTCCGTGTGGAAGTTGTGGTTGCTGCAGCAGAACAGAATTAGGTCATCACAGTACAATGCAAAGAACCCGCTTCGGTAGATAACGACACCGAGGCAAGAGAAAACGTGAACATGTTCGTACACAAGGAAGAAACCGACGACAACAGCTTAAATAACAATAAAATTTGCGAAAAAACTTTTCAGAGATTGTAAGCTGGTGCGAACAGATCGATGATCTTCACCAAGGGCTACAGCAATGCTAGTGGGAGGATATCAAAAAAATTATGGGACCAGAATGATAGATGGGTGCAAATGGAGGAAAAGGCATGTCAAGAATATGACGTGGCGCGTTGGCAAGGATGAAATGTAAATATTTAGCGCAGTACAAAGTACACTACCTGCCAATAATACTGAAATTAATTCTAGGGAAAGAAAAACGGTCGCAATAAAGAGAGGAATGGAGGAAAACGAAATTCTTTTGCAGAAGGAACATTCGTGACTAACGAAACGCCAATAGAACAAACTGTTGTTAACAGAGAAGATGAGGTAGTGTGGGGAAAATGGCTTAGGAATTACTGAAGCTGACAACGGCTGTAAAAAGTAGTAACTAAAATGGATGTCATTAGAGTTAATGAAGATGACAATTCGGACGAAAAACCTACTGTGACAGAAAATGGACTACTAATGTTAGGAGAAAACTGTCACTCTCATTATTTAAGATCTGACAATGGATTGGATGAGGAAATTAACACCTGTCAAAGAAAAGCCTTTCTGTTAGAACTTACCAGTGACGCAGAATGGTATGAGTTAGAAGATAGTTGTGATGAAGAATATGGTGAAGTAACCAAAATCGAGGAATGCGTGACGAAACGATGTTTTGTAACACCAGATGAAACAATTACAAAACAAGAAGTAAACACAGAAGCAAGAAAGAAAGAACCTCCGAATCACACGATACCTATTCAACAACGGATTGAAGTTACAAAAGATTTTGAAATCGGGAAAACTAAAAGACTTCCAGACATATGTATTCAGCAGGTGAACAACATACCTTGGAATGAACTTTGGGTCGACAAAGATTTGTTGTGGGACAAAAAAAAAAGTAACTTTGATAGTAGATCAATTAAACAAACCATCATCGTTGTGTAAACTTACAATATTAGACTACAAGTCCTTTGAGACACTGGATGAGAGATCAGTGCCATTTCACAGTGATTTTTGAGTACATTACAGACAAAACGTAGCATCCGTAAATGGCGTCAAAAACGTAAGGGAACTGCCAAAGCCAGTAAAACAATTAAAGGTTAAGTATTAGCAGAATTCAAAATTCGAGGACGGGAATTCGAGCATGATTTCCTTGTAATTCCAGATCCGAACACCGAAAAGATTTTAAGGATCCATTGGTTGGATAAAGAAAAAGTAGTTATTGACTAAAGTGAAGAAGTTCTCAAAATTAACAGTAAATCCGGTAACTTGGAATTAGTTTTTGAAGGAACTGAAGTTTCACAAGATACTAGAGTTGATTCCAAGAATCAGAAAATATCCTCGAGATCGAAGGTTTGTTTAGTATCTTCGAAATGTACCATTTTAAAATCTTAACTGATGACGATAGAAAATAGGTAGATTGTAAAGAAGTCATTGAGAACCTACCGGATGTTACAGCAGAACAAAAATCTGCGCTGTTCTTCATATTAGAAAGATACCAGGACGTATTTTCTGATAAATATGGACTACATATAAAGTTTAAGTACTGTATTGAAGCACTGGTACATGAAACACTTGTGAGACCTCATTCAGTTTTCGTGGCTAAGAAACAAGCGGTGCAGCCCAAAATAGAAAAAAAAATGTTTTTAATGGGAATATTTGGAAATTTGTGGTAAGGACTACGGGACCAAACTGCTGAGGTAATCGGTCCCTAGGCCTACCCACTACTTAATCTAACTTAAACTAACTTACTCTAAGGACAAAACACACACCCGTGCCCGAGGGAGGACACGAACCTCCGACTGAGGGAGCCACTCTAACCGTGACAAGACGTCTAAGACTGAACGGCTACCCCGAGCGGCTTTGAATCGAATGCAACTGAAAGAAGCAAGAGGGATTGTAACAGTCCTTTCACTATTGTAAATAAGAAAGAGAGAGGCGTGTGACTTGCGGTCGATGCACGAACTTTAAGTAAGATCGTCAGATGAGAAGTATACTGGCACGAATATTTAGATGAGGCGATTCAGTTATTTTAATATGGTGCTGTATTTAACCAGCCTTGCTTTGGTGGTTGTATACTGACAGATTTCGTTGAATTCTGAATCTCACAATTATACTGCATTTTTATTTGCTGAGTAGTGATACCAGAATAAAGTTGATCCTTTTGGATTTAATATATGTATTTCGATATTTATTACACCTGTACATTCAGTACTAAGACGGAAAATAGGTGCTAGATTGACAGTATAATGGTTCAAATGGCTCTGAGCACTATGGGACTTAACTTCTAAGGTCATCAGTCCCCCAGAACTTAGAACTATTTAAACCCAACCAACCTAAGGACATCACACACATCCATGATGTTTAAATAAAAAAGGCGCTATGTGAGTCATCTTCATTTACCATTCCCTATTACCATTCTCTGTTATTTAGCTTCGTGCTATGATTACAGTTATCGCTATATAATTCCTGATTAATGTGTGGGAAAAACTGTAAGATTTGGAAATAATGTTATTCATGATTAATTTCAGTATTATTGGCAGGTAGTGTACTTTGTATTGCGCTAAATATTTACATTTCATCCTTGCCATCGGGCCACGTCATATTCTTGACATGCCTTTTCCCCCATTTGCACCCATCTATCATTCTGGTCCCATAATTTTTTTGATATCCTCCCACTAGCATTGCTGTAGCCCTTGGTGAAGATCATCGATCTGTTCGTACCAGCTTACAATCCCTGAAAATTTTTTTCGCAAATTTTATTGTTATTTAAGCTGTTGTCGTCGGTTTCTTCCTTGTGTACGAACATGTTCAAAACTATTGTTAAGTGACATATCTCCCATTTGTTTTCAACAGCTCAATTATATTTCCCTATGCACAAACTAAAAGTAAAATCCTCAGTAATATTTTGAAAATGGTAAAAATCTAAAAAAGTAACTTTTTCCTTTACAGCAGAATAAATGAACTGCTCAAATGTTCTAGTAAACAGTTGTAAATAGTGAACAATTTTTATATAATGTTTATGTAAGAGTTTGTAGCACATTTCCTGGTATTTATGTATTGCGTGTTGTCTTATACAGGGTGTTACAAAAAGGTACGACCAAACTTTCAGGAAACATTCCTCACACACAAATAAAGAAAAGATGTTATGTGGACATGCGTCCGGAAACGCTTATTTTCCATGTTAGAGCTCATTTTAGTTTCGTCAGTATTCACCACCATGATTTCATACGGGATACTCTACCTGTGCTGCTAGAACATGTGCCTTTACAAGTACGACACAACATCTGGTTCATGCACAATGGAGCTCCTGCACATTTCAGTCGAAGTGTTCGTACGCTTCTCAACAACGGATTCGGTGACAGATGGATTGGTAGAGGCGGACCAATTCCATGGCTTCCACGCTCTCCTGACCTCAACCCTCTTGACTTTCATTTATGGGGGCATTTGAAAGATCTTGTCTTCGCAACCCCGGAACCAAATGTAGAGACTCTTCGTGCTCGTATTGTGGACGGCTGTGATACAATACGCCATTCTCCAGGGCTGCATCAGCACATCAGGTATTCCATGCGACGGAGGGTGGATGCATGTATCCTCGCTAACGGAGGACATTTTGAACATTTCCTGTAACAAAGTGTTTGAAGTCACGCTGGTACGTTCTGTTGATGTGTGTTTCCATTCCATGATTAATGTGATTTGAAGAGAAGTAATAAAATGAGCTCTAACATGGAAAATAAGCGTTTCCGGTCACATGTCCACATAACATATTTTCTTTTCTTTGTGTGTGAGGAATGTTTCCTGAAAGTTTGGCCGTACCTTTTTGTAACACCCTGTATATGTGTTACTCTCATGTGGGTGTACCCATTGTTACACAAAGCCTTATGTAACATAGAGTTTTCTATGAAGATATGTGATTATGGGTAATGTAACTGACGTTGTTCTCACGCAAATGAGGTGGAATTTGTATTGGTATTCTGTAAAGTGTATGCTGTTTTAATCTATTTCCAACTTTTTATCTCCTTTGGCCCAGAACTATTCAAGGTGCTATGAATGCTTCACTGATGTATCCCTAGGCCGGCCGAAGTGGCCGTGCGGTTAAAGGCGCTGCAGTCTGGAACCGCAAGACCGCTACGGTCGCAGGTTCGAATCCTGCCTCGGGCATGGATGTTTGTGATGTCCTTAGGTTAGTTAGGTTTAACTAGTTTTAAGTTCTAGGGGACTAATGACCGCAGCAGTTGAGTCCCATAGTGCTCAGAGCCATTTGAACCATTTTTGATGTATCCCTAACAGGAAACATAAATGAAACGTGGAACATGTGTAAGCTATTATCGAGATTAAATATGTTTATCTTATCTAACTTGTTTGTTTGCTTTTACTTAATGTGCCTTATATATCACCAAGGTCTTTGATGTAACATCTATGTAAATGTGTCATTCATTGTTTGTGTACATTTATATCAATGTAATTTCAAAAGTGATGTCCCACAAATGATTATAAACGTTAAACCTTTACTTGTAGCACTGGTTCACGCATAGGGAATTTAGGCTTGTAATGACGTAAATCTTGGAGTGAAAACCCTCTGCAACGAAACTGGCTTCTCGGGAATAGAAAAGGTGGATTTGGTGGTGCAACTACAAGGGTCCTTGGCTGCAGGAGTAACTCGATGGGAGACAGCGAGAGTCGATGGCTAGCATACAAAGTGTTCGCATCTTGTGATCGGAGTGAGGGAAGAGGAACAGCAAGGTTATACACAGATAAAAAACAGTTTTGCATCACCTCGGTTCCGAGATTTCCGGAACCTGTACAGAAAATTGGAACACAGATCAACATTAACATCATTTCCCCGATTTATGTTGCTCACGAAAATCACACATTACATGTTATACCAACATACAGGCACACCTTCAGATGTGGTGGTCCAGATTGCTGTACGCACCGGTATCTGTAATACCCCGTAGCACGTCCTCTTTCATTGATGCATGCCTGTATTCGTCGTGGCATACTATCCACAAGTTCATCAAGGCACTGTTGGTCCAGACTGTCCCACTCCTCAAAGGCGATTCGGCGTAGATCCCTCATAGTGGTTAGCGGGTCACGTCGCCCATAAACAGCCATTTTCAATCTATCCCAGGCATGTTCAATAGGGTTATTGTCTGGAGAACATGCTGGACACTATAGTCGAGCGATGTCGTTATCCTGAAAGAAGTCATTCACAAGATGTTCACGATGGGGATTCGAATTGTCGTCCATGAAGACGAATGCCTCGCCAATATGCTGCCGAAGTGGTTGCACTGTCGGTCGGAGGATGGCATTCAAGTATCATACAGTCGGTACAGCGCCTTCCATGACCACCAGCGGGGTACGTCGGCCCCTCATAATGCCACCAGAAAACAGCAATGAATCTCCATCTTGCTGCACTTGCTGGACAGTGTGTCTAAGGCGTTATGCCTCGTCGGATGTCCTCCAATCACGTCTCCGACGATTGTCTGCTTGAAGGGATATGTGACACTCATCGGTGAAGAGAACGTGATGCCAAATCTGAGTGGTCCATTCGGCATGTTGTTGGGTCCATCTCTACCGCGCTGCATGGTGTCGTGGTTACAAAGATGGACCTCGCCATGGACGTCAGGAGTGAAGTTGTGCATCATGCAGCATATTGCATACAGTTTGAGTCGTAACACGACTTCCTGTCACTGCAGGAAAAACATTATTCAACATGGTGGCGTTGCTGTCAGGGATCATCCGAGCCATAATCGGTAGGTAGCGGTCATCTACTGGAGTATTGGCCCTTGGGCGGCCTGAGCGAGGTATGTCATCGCCAGTTCCGGTCTCTCTTTATCTCCTCCATGTCCGAACAACATCGCTTTGGTTCACTCCGAGACGCCTGGACACTTCCCTTCTTGAGAGCCCTTCCTGGCACAAAATAACAGTTCCGGAACTGATGCATCTCTAACAGGAATTATAACTGAAACGTGGAACATGTGTAAGCTAGTATCGAGATTAAATATATTTATCTTATCTAACTTCTTTATCGAATCGCGCTATTGACCGTCTAGGCATGGTTGAACTACAGACAACACTAGCCCTGTACCTCTTTCCTTGTGGAATGACTGGAACTGATCGGCTGTAGTGCCCCTACACGTAATAGGCGCTGTTCATGTATGGTTGTTTGCATCTTTGGTCGTGTTTCGTGACATCTCTGAACAGTCAGAGGTACTGTGTTTGAGATACAGTATCCACAGTCAACGTCAATCTCCATGAGTTCTGGAAAACGGGGTGATGCAAAACTTTTTTTGATGTGTGTATTATATAGCCTCGGACGCCGAAGCTACTATGCCCATTATTCATGGCATTCATTGTTTAGCTCTGAGATACGAAATTAAGACATTAAGAAGAGAATTTTCAGAGCATGTTATACAGCGAGATCCATGTGTATTTCTGCCGCGTTTTTTTAATATCCACAGGAGATCGATGGTGCCACCACATTCATCCAAGAGAATCGACTGAGTACTGTATAATTGCATGGAACAATTACGTGTTATATTATCAATAATAGCTGTGAGTTCTACAAACTTTGAGTTGAGCAACAATATTTTTTCTTGAATCATTAACCTAGATAGCGTCCTATCCCAAGTGCTACGATATTCCCGAGTATCCTATTGTATTAAACTGAAAAGTGATCGTCTTCTTTCAGTGTAGTTAATAAACTCTGAGGAATAGTAAATTTCGTAATTATTCAGTGGGCTTTATGTCCGAAGTATTCCATGTATTTTTCGTGAAAGGGTATTTAAGCTTTCACCAAAGTACATTTGCAAAGAGACGACGTCGACTATTTTACTTGGACGTTGCCCTTACTAAAATCCCAGTACAGTATCACAGTTACATTAATAAAACTAGGATCCTTCAGAATCGTGTACTAGCTAATAAACTGGAAGGGCCAGCACCTGATTAAATATTTTACACATCTGTAACTAATAATGCTTATATTTTCATGTATATGCAGCACGAAGTGTTTTCATGTTGTGTATTGTCTAACATGTTTAGTTTTGAGTTGGATCAGTTTAAAGAATTGTTTTGGGGACCCTGATGCCAGTCGTTGAGTAAGTTACTAGCATAAACGACAATAACAGTATAACAGTTGTGCACCTTTCATTCTTATAAGTTGTGTGTGCCATTATAAGTAAATGGCTGCCACGGCACAAACTGTAACAGAACTGGAGACCACATGTTGTATTAGAGCTACATTGTACAAAGAAGTGAATGCTCTTTGAGTATACAAATAGTAATTGGAATAGAGAACATTATTAGAAGACTACTTCAATGATAGTTTTCTATGTTAATTAAGTTGATGAAAAATACCCTTGTCCAAGTTAACACAGCTGCACCATTAGTAATCATTTACCTGTCTGTGATGATCACTTGCCTTCTACTGTAATAGTAATTGTTACTGGAAGCCAGTTGTTGCAAATACGGTTAATATTCCTTCTGTGTTGTCCACACCAAACCACTGTTAACGGTGCTTGCTGAATTGTTCTACTACCTTGTATCTTACTTGCAAATCAGAATTTTAGTATCAAGTAGAGTGTCTTCAAATAATTAAATTTCTTTATGAATAGTGCTAGTACTTGGTACAACTTTGCCTAATTAGGCTGGCGACCGTTCGTTTTACGTAATTGTTGTTTACTTTATACCTAGTAGATCTTTGGTTCGTTTCCCATTAGTTCTTTTATTCTTCTTTTCAACAGATATCGTTAGGGAAATGAAAATTGTCCCATACCTTAACCATTATACACAATCATGATCAATTCTAATTCCTTTCATAGGACTAACATTATCCTTGTATTGCTAATTTAGTTGTAGCGTGTAGTGTTGTAAATCTACTAGCGTACTGTAAACACGTAATTATAGAATATAACATGAGAACTGCGACAGGCATTCACTACCATCTACTACAGGTATAAACTCGACATTATGGGACTCAGTTACCAGGGATGAAGTAAATGAGATCACCAATATGAAAATATGTTAAAGGAGTAGAAGGCATCAAGTGGAGTAGTTTATTGTAATTATGGAGATGGTGGAGTGTGACCTTATCAAGTGTCGAATATGTCAGTGCAATGTTGAAAGCATGTATGTGATTTTTCCGACATCAAGTGGCAGTCAGAGCGCTGCCACATTTAAAAGAACCGTTACACCGAGCATCCGAAATACAACATTGGGACTTCGGCATGCTTTTAATACGAAGATGACAGAATTTCCATTAAACTGAAGCTAACACTACAATTTAAATTTTAAGTAACTTCAAACAATATGGATTGGTTCCGTATTTTATTATAAATTTTAGATATCAGAAAAAGTAATTAGAATATTCACAAACGTTAGTAGCAAGTACGACTATGTGGTTTCATTAGAATTACGTAAAGCGCTGTCTTGCAGGGAAGCTACAGCTGTAGGACATCATAAGCTTATCAGAGACGTTGGCTAAGCATTAAGCGTAGTATTGTAAGTGATATCCATGCGATACGATGTAAGATTCTTCGTAATGATAGTACCCTCCGACTGCCATGTACGGTATTTTCCTCTATGCAGCGTTATTTTTAATTTCTAAGTTAGATATCAATCACACATTAAAACAATTGTTGTCAGTTAACTGTATTTTCTGTCGGTAGTAAAAACTTTGTAAACTGTATTCGTAAGATATCTACATCTACATCTACATGACTACTCTGCAATTCACATTTAAGTGCTTGGCAGAGGGTTCATCGAACCACAATCATACTAATTAATTCGATTAATACTTACGTTTTCTTATTTTGTTTCCAGCATTACAATGCACCCCTGGTCTGGTAGTAACTGAAGAGTTGAATGAGGACAGGCACATACATTTGTCCTCACAGCCACAGCAGCCCACAGGCGATCTTCCTGATTTATCAGACCTGCTCTCATTCGATTATACTGTACCGCCACAGCAATGCGAGCAGCATCCACCACAGTTGACACTACGTCATCTCACCGAGATGCAGACCAATCCCTCACAAGTACTACCGTCCCGGCCGCGCGGGATTAGCCGAGCGGTCTAGGGCGCTTCAGTCATGGGCTGTGTGGCTGGTCCCGGCGGAGGTTCGAGTCCTCCCTCGGGCATGGGTGTGTGTGTTTGTCCTTAGGGTAATTTAGGTTTAAGTAGTGTGTAAGCTTAGGGACTGATGACCTTGGCAGTTAAGTCCCATAAGGTTTCACACACATTTGAACATTTGAATATACTACCGTCCGGCAGCACTTATAATGTGATTGTGAATGGATCTAAACTAATTAATGCAGCTCTGACACCAGGCAGTGACTATGATGTGTTGATTGACGTGGAAAGTACGCAACGCATCACTGATGGAGTTCCTGTGTATATATTGCTGCCTATCGGACTGAATGCAATACAAGCCGAATTTAAGGCTTACAGGGGGCAGCTTCTTTCAAAATTATGTGCTGCCAACATGCAATGATTGTTGTGTGCATATAAAAAAATAAAACTGATACATATAACTTCATGAAGTTGTTATTTCACACTCCAATGTTCTATCTAACTATTAAAAAAGCATATAGTCTCTTACCGAGCGTCAGCGCTTACATGCTCCTACGACCGCCACAACTACCACTGCAGTCCTAGCCACCACTGCTGCCACCCCGACGCCACTGCCCCAGATGCTACTGTAGCCACCCCTGTCTATGCTGTCGTATAGTACTTGTACATCAGAGCTCCATAACACAATCACATTCTCCTCATTAAAGTATGAAGTAAAATTTGTGAAAAGTAGGCAGCGTCTTTTATTCCTAAAACATTACCATTTAATGGCTGTTACATTAAATATTATAAAAAATACATTGAGTAACAAATTTTATTAATCTCATTTTAACAACCAACACATTACTTTTAATAGGAGGAGTCCCATCAATCTGGTATTGTGCAGTCACGTGTTCATGTTTATAAGTGGTTTCATACATAAAAAGCAGAACATATTTTAGCAACTGAGGCAGGAAACTAAATCTTCGAGAAATCACATAGTAAAGGCAGAAACTGTGTTGGAAACAAATAATAGTCTACAACATATAAAATTTGATGTCTTTCAGTAAGATTCCTAAAAATGCTCAAAAGCACTTTAGAAACGTTTCTTGACTTCAGCCAATTGAAGACATAAGTGATAACACGAATGTCTTCTTCTTCGAAATCATATTCCTCCAGCTGTAGCATCGTAAGATATTTGGGAATATCCAGAATGCCCGTTTTAAGTCGATTTCTAAAATACACCAAAGATGTGCAGTCACTTTTCCGCTTTAACAGCTAGTTAATGGCTGATGCATCAGTGGACGTATCTTAAAAAATACACTCACTGCTTTCACAAACGTTAATTACGAGCACCACCACTGCACTGTGGGACATACTTTTGTTCATTCTGATGATGAACTGGCAGGAGAGCCGAGAGTATTCGTTCTTCATACTGTAATCATAATTTTCAAGAGTAGCATACACTGCTGCAAATAATGTATTTAAGCAGCTATCAGTATATAGTTCACCCAGTCATGAAGGAACCAGGAAAGGGTGAAAGTATCGAGGTGCATAGCACGTGAGCAGAAGCAGCCACATGATATTGTAATTATTAAGTATATCTATAGCTATAGTTTAAACAACGCCGGCTGCTAATTTACCATTGTCAGTACGGGACCAGACCAGGAGTTCTATGCTTTGGTTTCATTTGATAAGTGATTTCGTAATACAGATAAATTGTTTCTGTGATTTGATATGTCACTGCAAATTTCTGCTTTGTTCCATGAGAACGTTCACTCTCTTCCGGTAATGCTGGAAGACCTTAACATCACAGCAGGACACTTCCCTGTTACCACTAAAATATTTATCACACCACAATGGCAGAAAGAATCCTAAGGACAAAGAGGAAGAAGAAAACACTGAGAAGAAGCAGTCGTATTAAAACATCTAGGGTCTGTCAATACCTAATACATCTGATCTGGTCGAATTATTGTCTTTTTAATTCCAGCGTTAATGACGCTGTCAGCTGTTGGTTCGTTAGCAACAGTAAGTGTTGCCATAGCCCAAGCAGTAAAGAACATGCAGAACGGTCAGGAGCAACTACAGGCATCTAAAACACATAATGATGGAGTCAGCTGATATTGGTAAAGAACTATATTTAAAACCATATACGAAATGACATGGACTGTTTATTTAAAAAATAGTCCCCTAGTTATACTACTGGACATGTCTCTTACCAACACAGATCTGCTTAAATGTTACAAGAAACTAAAGATTTACAGATTTCATGGTGTGTTTGTAAGGAGTAAATTACCAAAGTCGTCTTGGAAATCCAAGAACTGTGGGATTGTAAATTTGGACATTGCAGGAGGATCTGGAAAGCCGAGGTTGCGTATTAAAAAAATCGGGAAAACGTATTCTACTTTGACTCACATAGAGATTTACACCTTCTGGAAGAATCGGACTGGTACTTCGCCAAGAACCATGTTTTCTACGATTTTTGACACAACCAAGGCTTCAGTACATACCGCTGCGGCCATTTATATCTAATGTTTCTCCCGAAGACTGCATAAAAACAAGTATCATGCGTATCACCAAGTCACTATTGATTTGGATGTGATATACAGTCTGACTTTAAAAGAGCTATCGTCTGTATTAAGTGCTATTTATCTCCTACGATAGATGTAAGCAAGGATGAATGGAGTATTACATTGATTGGTCTGGAAACTTATAATGGTGTTACAAAAGGCACTGAGGTGAACAGTAAACTTCGTATAGTAGGTGTCATGGTTGTGGCGATGCCTCCAGGGTCGTATGACATTGACGATCTAAATGTAATATAAAACTATCTGTTGGAGGATTTCGGTTACCTGCAAACTTCAATACGTCTATATCAGAGATAAAAACGACAGAATAAAAAAAACAATAGACTTTAGTGAGGAAGGCTCAGTAAGTTCTCCACATGGCTTCTCTCGGAGTCAAGTTTTGGTTAATTACAACAAGTCGGATCAACCTGCGGACATTCTATCTGTCAGCATATCTCGTGTCAAGCGTAATATCTCAACTAATTCATACCTCAATGGCCGATTAAATCAGATTATCTACGGATTTTTCCCCATAGTGGGACCAGGGTACAAACTGGCTGAGATGCTAAGCAAGCCAGTACTCCTCCCAAGGGCCGTTCAGACATAAGAGCATCTCACTTTGAACACAGTTGACCTGTACCGGAATGTAATTGATTTTCTAGGAAAGGAAATGACGTTACATATTTATTTGCAGCAGCACTAAGGGTGTAAAGTACAAAATCAGCCCACAGTCAGTATTCGTCTCCCCAGCTGAAGGAAAATGGAATAACATGTCAAAATTATGGGTTCCTCAAGTCTATAGTATTGAAACTTCCCAATGACTTCAGCTGAAATGATGACTCCAGTTTAATATGACGAATGAGTCGCTCGACAGGAGCATATCTTCCCAACACTTTTGCTCTGGCGACGTTCAGTAATAATGATAAATAAGACTTCCCATTCAGCATCAAGATGCTTTAACAATTCTGAACTGCAGTTTTCTATCCTTGGAAGGCTCATTTACAAAGAACGATGGAAGCACTGCAGCAAAAACATTGTGACTTACAAAAAATGCGTTCGAATTTCCGTTTCGATAAATACGATACAAACTTAAAGGTGCAGAAGTCGATCCTGCATCAAAAACTGGATTCACCTCAATACTCACAACTTACGTATCTACATCAAATTCGGACCTGAATGTTCTACTAAACATAAGATGGTTTGTTGACAGATCAATAAGTGGTCATTTTAGAATGTGTATCCCTCTAAAAATGTTTATGAATGTCCTTGAAGATAATAAACTCGTCATAACAAACGCCGAACAAGAAATGATACTCAGTTGAACTGGTTCATAAAATAACGTTTATAGTCCAGAAGCGCAAGCAGCAGAAAATTGGATAAATTGATGTGGAAAGTACCGTACATTCCTGTGTAACATGTGGACTTCCCGAAACTTTTACTTGCGTATAATTTTGGAGTTCAACAGCCATAAATTCTCTGTTCATGAGAACCCTGCTAGTAACTATTTCTATCAAGACCTAACTGGTCAATAACATTATATGTTCAACTATAAACGCCTCGATTCATTACCCTGGCACTAAAGACAGAAAGGCCGATGTGTGTGGTTAAGGATTCCAGCATATTCCACAGCTGAAACCTAACCAATACAAAAGTGTTCTTGAATTCCGTATACTACCCATACAATAATTTGCAACTTGAGTGGAACAGTAACGGTATCAATGTACTGTTTGATATATTCTTGAGGCTTCAGTCTCTTCGCTATGAGGTTGATGAATTTATATGCATGCTTAGCCAACATACGTATAAGTAATTAGCAGTAGTTCTCGAGATTAATTGCTCTAGGTAAAACTAAACTATTTAGACAGGCCCTATAGACCTCCATATTGAACTGTCGAACAGTTTCCCTCCAAGCACCGCAGTATATGAATTTTGTTTCACGATCGTGCTAATCATTACTCGCCTCTCACAGGAATTGTGCAGTAGAAATGTGGCAGTGCTGCTTCACACCAGAGGCTTTCCATGATGACACCTAAAAATTTGAACGTCATCGCCGACATGGATGGCTTTCAAGACGAATGTTGACAATTTGTGTTTAAGGACGGTGAATTCGTTGCGTTCGACAGCAGTGTGTGGGTTTTGATCAAGGTCTCTACTATCGTTGCTTCACTCAAAGCGTTTACTACAGTACAGGGTGCCAAGACTCTATGGACGGCTGCTTGATTGACTCACAATCACCTTGGGAAATGGTGGGATGACGGTGGCTTGCAGTATGAAGGAATGACGACATCGCTCCGAATTTAACACTATAACGACACCATAATTCAGTCAATTGCAATGAAAAATGTTGCAGCTTCAAGACTTTTTCAAAAGTGCATCAATAAGGAACCCTGAAGATTATAACTGTCCAGCTATTTGGAGAATCATGAAAAAGGACGGCACACACATAAGTGATTAGGTACGTCCTTCAGAAAATGTACATATACCTTTAAGTTTGATTATCAGTAAATGATATTAACTTTTTTAAAAACTTTTCTATTTATTTACTTCCTGCTCTTACAGGGTTCCCGTAAGTGTTCGCTTGCATGAGGTTCGTTTTGTATGAGGGCTATAACTACAGCAATGTCATCGATACGTTTCTGGAAGCATTGCCCCAGCCAGTAATCATGTACAGTGGTTACATTCCTGCCAATTCTTTCTGCATTATCGTCGAAGGAACACCAAACTTCTCGTAGCCCCATTATACGACGTCGTTCAGACTCAGTCAGGTGTTGATAATGACATCTTTGTCATCATAAAGGCAATATTGACCAACATCAACTCACTACGTCCAATCTCAAACGTAACTGACGCTCACGACCGCTACAGCGCGTATTTAAGGCAAACCTGATTTGCATCTTCATAGTGGCGTTACTGGTGTCACTCATATGCGACTGGCAAGAAACTTGAATAGACGTCATCTCTCTGTTGTGAAGACTTTCGTTTATGTCGCATAACTCCCCCTTGGTGTAAGGATATTTTTTCCGACAGTGTATGTTGACATGAGGAGTGTTGGTGTAGAATGTTAATAACTTTTTTTTGAAGAAAAGCTTTGAGAGTTTTCACATAAAAGATTTGGAGGCTCTTGTATATACGAAATGGAGGCAGCCTGGACATATAACTTTTTTCTGGACGCAACACACGGAGCCTCACGATAGCGTTCTAAGTGCTTAATGTTATTTGATTAGCTCTACATTCTAGCACATGTCGCAAACAAATACAATAGAGTTACTCATTTTCTGTTATGCTGTGCAGCTGCAAGTAATCATTAACATTAAGCCTGGTATACTGTTATGTATATCTGTATCTTAAAAAAGAACACACACGAGATACGTTGCTGTGTTCTTTTTTGCTTTATTACAGTGATTAAAGTCATACGCACCCTCACTCGCAGCAGCTCTCAGCGTAACTCAGAGCGACACGGCTCTTGAGACTGGCCGAGTGAAACTTTCATGAGCCTGCAAATGTACAGCACTCAGACGGGCGTATTTAGCTGAAAAAAAGTTGCAGAATAGTCGGAGAACGAGAAAGGATGGATATATATGGTCTCAGTGAGAGCAAAAGAGTTGTCTGGAACCATTTCTGTGTACCAGCAAAAGTAAAATAAACTTAATGGAACGGCATTTTATCCGCAGCATGATAATGAACACTGGAGGATTTGAACTGAAGTAAAACACAAAAGAATCTACTGGAGGAGATAAACAGCCACAGTAACATAAATATAACAAAATTTCTGGGCGTCTCTCACATCGTTAATAAACTGTCGAACATACAGTTACCGTGCCTGGAGTTCCCTCACTGCGGCGTTACTCACCGGTGAGGCGCATGCGCATACAGGTTTGCTGACACAGCAATAACTAGAGAACGATAATAATGCTTGCCGGCATGCGCACCTGCAAATAAGAGAGGGCAATAAATTCCCCATTCCCCATGTGCATTAAACAAATGTATAGACGTAAAGGGAAAAAGGTAATATAACACGAGAGAGAACGGTGTTTTAGAGTTCAGTCTCAGTTTCATATACTCCATTAAATAAATTGAGTAATTAAGGCTCGTATAACTGTATTTCTTCCTGTATTAAATTCCAAATATTCAAATTCATAGCAAACAGCCTATTATCACCTAGTTAGTGTCAATTCGTTACCATCGCACCAAGACTTTCGGATTTGCGCATGACAGCTACATGTCGTGTTAAATACGGGCATTACAGCCTAAGCGTATCAAAAATGTTCGAAATTTTAAATGAACAACTGTTTCTGCAGGTTTTTAAGCTATGTAAGTGTTACCGTCTTCACAATGAACTATGTGCAGTTATATTTTTAGATACACTCATCGTGTTCTCTATCACCAGTTATGTCACTTATAACCAATTTTCATACGCGTATTTCAGAGGTCTTTCGTATTTGCAGATATTTTTGCCAAGGTTTGACTAGAACTCGTCCTTCCTTGCAGCCCTCATTAATAATGAGTTTTGAAAAAAATTAACAGTTTCGATTCTAACCAGATAGCAGGCTATGGAATAGTTTGTTTACTAAGAAAGGTGAAACGTCTGTGCATTGATTCACCCACAAAAAGCACCATGAATTAGATATATCGCGTAGTCATAAAGCATTCTGAAACGGCAGTTAGAAACAATTCATGGTGACTGGTACAATCCCAGTACTATAATCGCAGTATTAAGATAAACGTCACTGCGCGACTTGTAGCATGTAAATTGCTTTTCTGTAGCAAGTTGGTGTTTTCAGCACCTAGACGTTATCTTGATGAAGTTCAGATTATTTAAACAACTCGTAAGAACAATTTTAAATGAAAAGTAACCTGAAGTTATTGGAGGTAGATACATATTGGACGTAACGATTTTTTAATATGTTAACCTATTTTCAGAGTTATTTTGGAACCATTCTGGAGAAAGATAAGTATTAAATTGTTAAAGGTAGGTGTGCGCATCCTAAGTTATCACTTGATGCAAACGGCAGTGACAGTTCAAGCATTAAAAATTATTACTTTAGACAACCGAATGCGTCAGTAACTTGAAAAAGCAGTTCATATGGTGGCAATTAATGCAGTAATTGATAATTTTAATTTTTCGAAATATACATTAGCGGTGAAGAAGATAAACTTACCAGTCATATCAAAATTTCAGCTTTTATCGACGTTTTAACAATTCTTCCATTTCAGACAGCTGCGAAAATATAACCTGCCACCTTCACAATCTACTTCCTCCAAAATTAATGAACAGCTTTTGACTTAATATTTTAAATGTACTGTGGAATAAATACTGAAATCACTGAGCTACTAAAATTTCATTTATTTAGCTGAAAACATTACAATTTTCACGATTACAAATACATTTTAAACTATATTCCCTTTTGCTCGTTGACCAGTAAGCATAAAATGGTCTTGAATCCTGCAGGGACAGCTACTTACGCAGTTCTGTAGATGACCAGTAACATATGGGGTGGAATTTGAGAAATTACAGGAACCTGACAATATGTAATGACCTTTCTACAATTTTAATACAGTAACTAAGAATCAGAAAGACAGATTTTCAGCTTCGAAAGAACTAGACAATCTTGGAGACTCCCTATAACAACGTGTGACGAAGTGTATCACTGAGACGGCTCTAGAATCCTAGAGTCATCATCAACAACCGAAAATAGTTAAACAGCCCTTCAACAAACGTATTTCGTGATACAGTCTCACTCGCTGGCACTGACCAATAACAACAATTCTTTCCCATCAGCATATCTACCCGAACTCGTAATATCTGAGTTGGAATTGTCTTTAAAGAAACCAGTGTCTTAGTATCTTTGGTTTAAGTTCATTCTGTGGGGCCAGTTTTAGTGAAAATCACTAATGACACGTTTCGGTAACTGTTGTGCGGTAAATACCGTTTCACTGATCTTCCTGCTCTTGTGTGACCCTTTCAAACTCTTGTAAGATCCCTGTTAACAGTTTTGCAGAGTTACCTTAGGAACATTTTATTATGTTAAACAGATTTCTTGATAGCCTATAAACAGTTTACATTTGGTGCGTATTACCCGCTTCCATGTGTAAACAGTCGTAGCAGTTTCACCTTCAGCATTTCGAAGATGCATGCTGTACAAGTGTTCTAGGAGATCCTCATGTATATGATGTACTACAACCACTGTAAAAAGTATTTCAAGTTATCATACTGGAGAAACAAAAACTATGTTGCCAGAATTTCATGAATAAACTGACACATTAGATGTCAAAGTCTGTTCAGGCGTAATGACTGAAAGCCCTTTATGAGTCCCTCAAGGGGCATTCTTTAATTCCACAAATTATGATTATTCAATGTTCTCCATTCTCACATTGTTTTCGTACATATTTTGGCCTTTTACATTGATACTAATGGGGAGTAACGATATGTGCTCTACAGGGTCTTTTATTACTACACGTGAAGACGCCGCGAGCAGTTTCCTTCCTAATGATAAACAGAGAGACATTGTTGACAATATAAAGTATATGTTTAAAAGTAATTTTTGATTAATCCAAGACCAACGTAAGACGGTGACTCTTCATATGTTATTTAAAGGTAAATTAGAAAACACTGGTGACAAAAGGAAGAAAATTGGCATGCCGATAAACCTTTGTTATAGAAGTACCCACATAACATAGTGTTACTTGGGATTAAATGTGTGTCTGCATGCAGTTACTACTATGAACCCCACATCTTTCGCCTATTTTTGCAAACACGTCGTCCAAACTTGATTTAAAGTGCATAGCTCAAAAGCATAAATTAACAGTTGGATATGAGCACCTTGTTTCATCGATTACGTGATGTAGCTATGCAACACTGTGATTATTGTAACGTACCTTCTTTAGGTGTTGCCAGTTCTTTAGCTTTATCGCAGGCGGTTTCCAGTTTCTCTTTGAGAAATATATTTCATGTTACCACTCTGCCTCACGCAGCTTAGTTACGAGTCACGTTAGGCCCAATATTTAATTATGTATATATGTTTATGTCTATGTAAATAATGTTCAATTTTTAACACATACATAGAATTCAGAATAAATAATTACTGTGACATCGCTTTCCTAAGAGAAAACGTAACTCATAGCTAATAATATGTCTATAAAAACTAAACTCCGCCAGAACACGCCATGAAGGCCCAACGGTACCGACCGGCCACCGTGTTATTCTCAGCCCACAGGCATCATCGGATGTGGATATGGAGGGGCATGTGGTCAGCCCAACGCTCTCCCTGCCGTATGTCAGTTTAGGAGACCAGAAATAATATGTCTTACCGTCAACTAACAGGTAGTCGCAAATGACAGACTGGTGATAGCTTAACAAGGAAACTAACGCACTGGTATTCGAAGTTTACATTATATATGGGTATATTAGAAGCCCTCTGCTCGATAACGTGGACTCAGGAAAACAACGAAACATTCGAAAACGAGTACGAAAGGCAAACCAACGATTGTATCACTATCTTCAGTCTGAAATAAAACTGAATTAACCATTAATGAAAGCCGTTAAATTAGGTTTTGTAAGCTGTTAAACATACAGAGGCTGAAAAAAATAGTAAGGAAGTTTCATCTTTTATAGATATTTTTCCACATCGTAAGTTTTGCCTAAATTTTATCCATCAGCATTGTATGGGCTGACTTTGGAGTGTAGTAAAAACCAGAAGCAGTCTTGCAGCAGCAATTACGGTTCACCCACGGACTCCGTGGGTCAGTGGAATGTTACTTGTGGTATAGACGAAAACTGATTAAAGATTGATAGAGACTCTGCCTGTTAAGCACGGATGCAGGCAGAATTGACCACTCTCCATAAACAGATGGGAGCTGTGTTGGAAACGGTCAACAGGCTTCAAACTGTCGCGTGGGGCTGCAGTGACGCTGGGGCACCTGAGATAAATTCTTTGACACCTCTGCAGCCTATAGTGTCCTCCTGATGTCGTAGAGTTTTCAAATTGTCGCATATGGTCGACACTTCCTGATGGTGAATACCGAACAGTGGCATTGGTCAAGAATCAGCAGGTGGAAGGTAAAAGGGGTTTCCGGCCGCACGGTTGTCCCGCTCGTTGTTAAAAAAAAAAATTTCTTCAAGACTTCCCACTATTGAATGTACAGCTGGGCCAGTACAGGACGTCTTATCTATTGGAAAAGGGGCTGATTTTTGAGAAAAATCCGAACAAGCAGAGAGGGTCGGATTGTTTGTCACTAGAAGCTCTGACGTTAGGTTCTTGACGGCGCCCGCTTGCGAGTTAGGGGGCAGGTCGTCAAAGATGGCCAGTGACCACTCTGTTTGCTTTCTGCAGCATCACGTCCGTGAAGTGAAGGAGGCTCTGCCGGTAGCGACTGAACTCACTAGGTGCACCCAGCTGCAAATCGTGGCTCATATCGGAGGGAATGACACCTACCACTTCGGTTCACAGATTCCTAAAGCGGCTGCTTGCTTTGGTGAAGATCACTAGCCTCGCTCGCGGGGTGGAAACTGAGATAGCGTTTCCTGAACTTACCGCGATCCTCTAATTTGGAGTCTACTGGAAGAGTTAAACAAGAATCCCAGGCTGTTAACTTGGATCCAGATATCTCGACCTCCGCTATCTGGTGGAAAATGGTCGGACCCTCTCGCAACCATCCCCCCTCCCCCCCCCCCCCCTACCCTTTAACACACTACTTGCCATTAAAATTGCTACAACAAGAAGAAATGCAGATGATAAACGGGTGTTCATTGGACAAATATATTATACTAGAACTGACATGTGATTACATTTTCACGCAATTTGGGTGCGTAGGTCCTGTGAAATCAGTACCCCGAACAACCACCTCTGGCCGTAATAACGGGCTTGATACGCCTGGGCATTGAGTCAAACATAGCTTGGATGGCGTGTACAGGTACAGCTGCCCATGCAGCTTCAACACGATACCACATTTCATCAAGAGTAGTGACTGGCGTATTGTGACGAGCCAGTTGCTCGGCCACCATTGACCAGACGTTTTAAATTGGTGAGAGATCTGGAGAATGTGCTGGCCAGGGCAGCAGTCGAACATTTTCTGAATCCAGAAAGGCCCGTACAGGACCTGCAACATGCGGTCGTGCATTATCCTGCCGAAATGTAGGGTTTCGTAGGGATCGAATGAAGGGTAGAGCCACACATCTGAAATGTAACGTCCACTGTTCAAAGTGCCGTCAATGGGAACAACAGGTGACCCAGACGTGTAACCAATGGCGCCCCATACCATCACGCCGGGTGATACGCCAATATGGCGATGACGAATACACGCTTCCAATGTGCGTTCACCGCATTGTCGCCAAACACGGATGCGACCATCATGATGCTGTAAACAGAACACGGATTCATCCAAAAAAATGACGTTTTCCCATTCGTGCACCCAGGTTCGTCGTTGAGTACACCATTGCTGGCGCTCCTGTCTGTGATGCAGGGTAACCGAAGCCATGGTCTCCATGCTGATAGTCCATGCTGCTGCAAACGTCGTCGAACTGTTCGTGCAGATGGTTGTCGTCTTGCAAACGTCCCCATCTGTTGACTCAGGGATCGAGACGTGGCTGCACGATCCGTTATAACCATGCGGATAAGATGCCTGTCATGTCGACTGCTAGTGATACGAGGCACGGCGTTCCGTATTACCCTCCTGAACCCACCGATTCCATATTCTGCTAACAGTCATTGAATCTCGACAAACGCAAGCAGCAATGTCACGATACGATAAATCGCAATCACGATAGGCTACAATCCGACCTTTATCAAAGTCGGAAACGTGATGCTACGCATTTGTCCTCCTTACTTAAGGCATCACAAGAACGTTTCACCAGGCAACGCCGGTCAACTGCTGTTTGTGTATGAGAAATCGGTTGGAAACTTTCCTCATGTCAGCACGTTGTAGGTGTCACCACCGGCGCCAACCTTGTGTGAATGCTCTGAGAAGCTAATCATTTGCATATCACAGCATCTTCCTCCTGTTGGTTAAATTTCGTGTCTGTAGCACGTCATCTTCGTGGTGTAGCAATTTTAATGGCCAGTAGTGTAGATCAGGTTTACACTACATGTAGGAAACGTTTACTAGAATAGCGGAGTACGTTTGGCGTGAACACGTGGAATTTATACTACACAGAAATCCCTCCATATACCCAGTAAGATACGTTCTCATTTCAAACAATGAAGCAAAGTAAACCAATTCATTATAAAGAATCCATTGTTCAAAGTAAGTACTAATACTGTTGCTGCTTCTGATTGTGGGCTTAAGGAGACAAATTATGTGAGGCCATCAGCCTCCAACGGACGGAATCAGCATACCCCATTTGCGAGCGTCGAGAGTAAATTGTATCTGCAGGTGTGAGAAAGTGTTCTGAATATTTGCGAACTGTGTATCTGAGGGGGAACGTGGGTACCAGCTGCGTATTCATCTAGTGGGAGGTGCGAAACTTCCTGTAATCCACATTCAGCTTGTGTAGAGCACCATTCCCCCTCGTGAATTTGGAACTGCACCCGGTGCGCCTCTCTATTCCATAAGCGGGTACTTTAACAAGCTGGTCAGATGAAAAATTTTAGCACGTTATTAATTAGCTGCAGAAGCGTCTGTGTAAAAACATCACAACTAGTCTTGCTTATAAAGCAGTCCTACTTACAGCTGTAAAAAATACGTTAGCACTTAGTGGGGTTAGTACAGATTCCGTATACGAAGTAATTCGGGTGAAGATAGTTGTTGAAGGTGGATCACACATGGTCATCGGATGCATTTATAGACCGCCTGAGCGGAGCTCCTGGTAGGAAACTGTCGACTACCGCAAAGATGCTGCATGTTCACTCACCAGGCAGGGCGCCATTCAGAAAGAGTAAATCGCCACGCCTTTCTAGAGTTTCTGAACGCCACCACGTGGTTCTGATAACAGCAGCATGGCACGAGAGCGGCAGTTTTGTTTTCACCATCGACTCTAGTGAACGCCTACATTTGTCGCCAGTGGATAGTACCGTTCTATCATCGCACCACCGTGCGAATAACAATCTGTAATGTACTGAGAGTAGAGTGGTGTCAACGGACAAGTGTTTGCCGTATCCGCAGAAAAATATTTCACAGTTATCTATCGACAGACCTGAAATTTCACGCAGCTAATTGTCTTCGACTGTTTCTTGTTACCTGGATAGCAAGACATTTACTTGCATAATAACTAATGACATGCGTGTCCACACAGCCACAGCAGTGGAGAACTAAAGGTAAGTGTTTTCTTTGTATCACACAAAGTGTTGTGTTTCTTGACCGTTGTCTTTGACCATCTGTATATTCAAAAGCAGAACACAAGATAAACGTTGTGGCTACACCAAGGGTTGGAACCCCTTTTCCGCTCGGGAATAACAACCGCCTGGGCTGCTCTCAGCGTTGAAATTCCACAGGAAAAGTTTCCAGCAAACTCCATCTACGTCATCACTATTGCCGACAGGTGTTGCTGCACATCATCGTCATCACCCCCCTGCCAGTTCTTGTTTCCAGACCTCGGTGCCATCATCCTCAGTGCCATCATCACCACCGTTGCCAGTCATCGCCTTTGCTGTCATTCCTCACTGACATTCATCACATTGCCACCATTCCTCGCCGTCGTCACTGGACATCACCAGTGGTTGCAACCCCAGGTATTCGCTGCCAGTCTTGGTCCCCATCAATTAGTCACTACGTTTCCTTACCTGCTTGTCACGACCCTCGTTCAACGATGTACCAACCTATGACTAGGACTTCTACAATCATCTACTCGCACCTGTACTCCACTCCCACCTCCACTATTTCCTGTACTGCATACCCAATGTCCCCTCCTGATCTCCCTATCTTTCTCTCCTTCCCCACAACTCGGATGATTCCGTCTGTCTTCCTGCTCTCACAAACTGCATTATCAGACTCAATTAACTCCTCATTTGGAGGTTTTATCACTCCAGCACGTGCTGAAGCTCCTTTGACACAGCCGCTGCCGCGACCATGGCCCCCCTATCACCAATGCCACAAATGTAGCAGCCAGCAGGGCCATCAGCCCCTACTGCTGCTCCATTGCTCCACTATCATTACATCTCGATCCAAAAGCAGAAGCACCACCCACACGTATTCTAGCAATAAAAAGACCAATACCAACAACATACGCTGCAGCTGTGACCACATCAGCCACATCTGCATCAGCTTGTGTGCCACTTGCTAGTGTGAAAAGTAAAGTTCTCCTTTTGATGGTGGTTTAGGAGAAGCAAAGGTGTTCGAGGCCTTATGATATGCTAAAACACAATGCACACCCAAACTTTTTTCGCGCTCGACCCGTCCCACATCTCTAAGGGGCCAGGTAGCAGCGGAGCTGCAGGTTTTCAGGCTTGTGAAGTGCTTCAACCTTCAGGATCTTTAAGCGACTATGGACAATATGGCCACTCAAATGAAGAGCTTAAACTGTGGTGTCCTGCCCACTCGTCTCTTATAGGGCGCCTAAGGAAACTGTTTTCTCTGATAACTAGACAGTATACAAGCAAATCATATTAATGGAGTTTCTTACGGTAACTGAATTGACAATACTAAACTTTCGTTTCTACATGATGGGTCGCAGGCAATTGGCGACATGTAAATAATCAATGTCCTTTGGTTCAAATGGCTCTGAGCACTATGGGACTTAACTTCTGAGGTCATCAGTCCCCTAGAACTTAGAACTACTTAAACCTAACTAACCTAAGGACATCACACACATCCAAGCCCGAGGCAGGATGCGAACCTGCGACCGTAGCGGTCGTGCGGTTCCAGACTAAGGCGCCTAGAACCGCTCGGCCACACCGGCCGGCTCAATGTCCTTTGATAAATACAATTTCCATTCAAGCTAAGCACTCAGGAAGTCACTGCTATCGTTATTACCAGTACGGTTCTTCTAGTGCGCCTCTTCTACCGTCCGGGTCTACTAGTGCGGCCGTGGCTAGACGGCGCGTCGCTTTTATTCCCTTCATGTAGATGCCGCTCCTGTCTTGGTGACGTCCTAGTCAGCGTGCTATTGGCTGATGTCGTCTCAGCGCTTGTCTCCCCCCCTCCTCCCTCCCCCCTCCCACAAACCGACTTACCTTCGTCGTTTAGGGAGCGCGACAGCAGCGGAGGAGGCACGAGTGTGGGCGCAGTGCTGGGCCGGAAGCTGTGGCTGCAGGTGACGTCAAGCTTCCGGTCGTACCCCGCCATCCGGCCTTCGCTCTGGCGGAGACGCCCGACCAGAAAGGTACACGTCCACCTCCTGACGCTGTAAACCAGATGAAGAAGGCGGCAACTGTTGCGGTGTGGGCGCAGTCTCCATGAGGTCGTCCTGCGGTGTCACACTCTAGCGGTTGCTGTAGCCGCGCTGTTGTCTGGATCCGTGAATCTGGGGGAAGAGACAGTGAAAGATCATCGTGAACATGACAGAGGCGAAGTTGATTTTGATGTCGGCAGTGGAAGCCATATGGACCTGAAATGTGATATATGCAAGCGCCAAGTCGACGGACTATCTCGCACAGCTAAAAACACTGAAGGACTAAACCATGCGACGCGAAGCGATACTTTTGGCTTTCTCTCGGTGCCGGATGCTGAGAAAGGTGGAGCAGGTGGAGCAGTGCCCGATGGCGGCGGCCGTGAAGCATTCCGCCGGCGATGGTATATCTCGTAGGTGAGAACGATATGAGGCGAGAAACAGTTGCAATGCCTGATCCACGGTGTGCGAGGAGCGAAGTTTGGCCATCTGCTGCTTGAAGGTTCTGCTAAAACGTCCCGCTTCACTGTTTGAGTGTGGATGGAACGGTGCCACAGTTAGATGCTGTATGCCATTGAGTTCACAGAATGTTTCAAATTCATTTGACGTGAACTGAGGGCGGTCGCCTACACTAAAGGTAAACCTTCGAGGCAAAAAATAGAGGACAACACCTGAACTGTGCAGCGTGACGTTCTCGAGTTCATTGGCGCAACAAAAGGAAACTTGGCATACAAGTCAACCGCAATCAACGAACGAGTGTTCCAAAAAGGTCCTTCGAAGTCTGTGTGCACACGTTGCCATAGTGATTGCAACTTAGGCCAAGCACAGAATTTTCGTGGCGGAGCGGAATGGTTTTCTGCACATGCGTGACACTGTGACACCATCTACTCTATTCGGGTGTCCATATCCTGCTAAGTACAGTCTCGACGCGCTAACTGTTTCGTACGAACAGTCCCCAGTTCCTTGGCGAAGTAATTGCCAACACATAATTTTGCAAGTCTTTAGGGATCAACACTCGTGACTGTCTACTTTCATTTTGAACAAGAATCACACCTTCCTCTACAGCGAGGCTATGCCGACGGGCAAAGTATCTGCGCGCAACAGAGTTTTTTATGTTATTAAATGAGTGAGGCCAAGATGTGAGAATGTATGTTAAAAAATGTTCAAATTTGAACCAGCTTTCGTGGCGTGTGAAATTTTTCGGTAGTTCGGCTTAAAAGGGTGAAACAGATCAGAATCCTGAGCATCGATGTGACAACAAGGTGCAGAAAAGCGTCAAAGTCTGTATCAAGGCCGATCGGAAGACTTGAAAGTGCGTCCGCGTTACCATGCCGAACTGTTGGTCGATACACAATCTCGTACTAGTACTGAGAGAACAACAAAGCCCATCTTTGCAATTTTTGGGCAGTTGGTACTGGAACAGATTTCTAGAATTTTCTGCCATACAAATAGTGAAGGAATTTGTTGACACCATACAGACTAGCGAAAGCCTCTTTCTCATTATGTGAATAGTTACACTGAGCTTTAGACAACACTTTTGATGGGAAACATATAGACCTGTCCTTATGACCAATTCTGTGCGAAAGCACTGTACCGATTCCGTAAGAAGAAGCGTCAACTTGCAATACAACTGGTTTGTCAGGATCAAAATTAGCTAAGCATCAATCGGTGAGCAAAACATCGTAAAGTTTTTGAAAAGCTTCTTGGCACTTATCTGTCCAAACAAAGGGAATATTTTTGTGACGCAAGCGGTGCAATGGAGCCGCTATTAGCGGAGCATTCGGTATGAACCGAATATAATAGTTCATCTTCCCTAAGACTGACTGCAATTCTATGACATTGCGAGGAACTGGCAGGTCTCACATGGGTAACGAATGTGACTGAAGAGAACGCACATCTTGACTGTTTATGACATGACCAATATACAGCAAGTCAGGTTTAAAAGAATCACACTTGTCCAGTGTACACTTTAGACCTGCATCCGATAACACACGAAACGAAGTACGTAAATTTTCAACATGTTCTTCAGGTGTACAATCTGCTTCGGCAATATCGTTCAAACAGTTTGATACTTGTGCAGTCAGCTGTTCCAAATATCGCTGGAAAATGGCGGATGCGAAAGCACTGCCAAAAAGCAAACGCAAATATTTAAACAAACCCAAATGAGATTCTTCATCAGACGGTATTTGAAGATACGCTTCGGGCAAGTCAATTTTGGAAAAGTGGCATCCAGCGCCTAATCTGTCCATTAGATCCTCTGAGCGTGGTAATGAATAAGTATCAGTCACAGTTTTTGGGTTGAATGTAGACATAAAGTCAACGCAGACGTGAATGTGGCATGAAGGTTTGGGGAGCTAAACCAGTGGCCTTGCCAACTGACTAAATTGTATGGGCACAATAGCTTTGTTATCTTACAATTCATTACGTTCAGCAGCGACTTTGACCCGTAATGAATTGGGAACAGGTCTGACCCAGCAAAATTTCGGATGAGTATTTTCCTTCATAGTAATATGTGCTACAAAATTGTTAGCCTTGCCTAAATCTTCAGAAAAGAGTTCCAGGAATTCTTTTAGCAAGCTAGCTACACTGTATTGTGCATTGAATGCAGATACTTACAACACGTCGTCCTGAATGTTAAAGCCAAACAAAAAAATTAATGAAGACCAAATATGTTCTCATAATCATGTGATTGTAGCACTGTCAAAGGCACTCTTCGCATGTGCGAGCGATGCAAGGCAGGCAAAGTACACTTTTCGAGAATGGGAATGTTTCGTCCATTATAAGCCGTCAGTTGCGTGCTAGTTTTAGACAGGCGTGGGGAGCCTAACATTTCATACGTGTTATGATTAAGCAGTGTGACAGAGGCACCCGTGTCCAACTGAAGTTTCCCACAAAGTTGTAAATGAATAAAATGTTTGTTTGACTTCCGTATCACAGAAGAAACTGCTCACGTTCAGTTTTGCGAATGCTTGTTGCAGACTGTGAATATACTGCATTAATAACATAGGCCTTGTGACTAGATTTTTGTGAGTGGGCCGAATTCTTGTGTTTCTTCTGTTGCAAACATATGTCCTTCCCTACCCCAAGCATTCTGTTCGCCTGTGTAGTAGCCTGTGTAGCGAACTGCTTATGCGGCCTGGATACGACAAGCTGTCGCTGAATGGGCCAATAGCAAACAAGGGACACAACCCGACAAATATCTGGCTGCTCAGATAAATCGGCTGACAGGACACCGAAACTGTACTGACCTAGAATTTGCACTAACTGCTGAAATGATGGATCGGACTGTTTCAAAATCTGTTCTCTTAGTTTGACATCAGGCACATTGTACACGATCACATCACGCAATGTAAGATCTGAATATGAAGCACCACAAGCAACAGAGTCTCTGTTTCATTTCCCATTTTCATTTGCGTACACAAAACACAGTAACTACACTTAAAGAAGTAATTTCTTTAATAGCGAGTGATTTAAGTCTGTGTGATATATATGTTCCTATAAGACCTGTGGAATAACGTTGTTTTGGAAGCAGTCCTAATTCGGCAGTATCTATATTTGTCATTAAGGTGGAGTATACTGACCTAGACTAAGAATATTGTTTATCCAGCTTTAAAGTAGCACTTCTGTATAATACTTATATCATCTCTGTTGGAGTCTGTATTAACAGTTTCCCCATTGTTTACAAGTAGACAATTAAATTATAATCTTTTCTCTATCGTGATGATACATTAAAAATCTGACAGACAGGATGAGCAGCAATTTATGGCTGTTTGCTGATGACACTGTGGTGTACGGAAAGGTGTCGTCGTTGAGTGACTGTAGGAGGGAACAAGTTTAATTGGAATTCATAGTTGGTGCGAAGAATGGCAGCTTGCTCTAAATGTAACAGACCTTAAGTTAATGAGGATGAGTAGGAAAAACAGCTCCGTAACTTACAAATATGGGTTTATTAGTTTGCTTACTGATACAAGCAATTAAATATTTAGGAATACCGTTGCAAAGCGATACAAGATAGACTGAGTTCGTCGGAGTGGTTGTAGGGAAGGCGAATAGTTGACTTCGTTTTATTGGAAAAATTTTGGAAAAGTGTGGCTCAGCTATGAAGGAGATTGCGTATAGACCACTAGAGCGATCCGTTCCTGAGTTTTCCTTCAGTATTAGGGATCTCCACTAGGGCATAATAAAGGAACAGTCAAAGAAATTCAGATGTGTTCTGCTAGTTTTTTTAAGAGTAGGTTCAATCAACATTAGCGTATTACGGAGATGCTTGTGAACTCAAATGGGAATCCCTGGCTGGATGACGACATTACATTCGTGAGGAAATTTAGGGAACTGGAATTTGAGGACAACTACAGAACGTTCTGTTGCAGCAGAATTACATTTCGCGAGCGGACCACGTAGCTAATATGAGAGAAATTACAGCTCACACGTAGGCTTATAGCCAGTCGTTTCTCTTCACGGTGTTTGGAGTGGAACAGGAAAGGAAATGACTACTAGTGGTCCGTGGTACCCTCCGCCATGCACCGTAATGTGGCTTCTAGAGTATTTACATAGATTTAGAATGACCACATAAAACAAATTGTAGGAAAAGTAGATGCCAGGCAGATTCATAGGAAGAATATAAAGGACAGGTAACCCATCCACGAAACAAGTGGCTTAGAAACACTTGCGACTTACTCTTGAATATTGCTCATCATTCTGGCACCCTTATCATGTAGAACTAATAAGACAGCGAGAGAGGATCCAATGAGGAGTTGCGTGTTTTGTCACAGGATCGTTTAGCATTACGAAGCTGCTCAACAAACTGAAGTGCTATACGCTACAGGAGAAGAGTTCTGCTTTGCTATTCAGATTCCGAAAGAGTACGTTCCAGGAACAATCAGACACATGTTACTTCCTCCCATTTACACGCCGCGAAATTAACACCATAAGAGAATTCGAGAAATTAGAGCCAGTAACGAGGCTTATCGGCAATTACTCTTCCCAATCGACATTCGCGAATGGAACAGGGAGGGGGAATCAGTTAGTGGTACCACAAGTAACATGCGCTACACATCGTCAAGTTGCTTGTGGAGTTTTGATGTAGAACTAGATGAAAAAGGCGTCTAGTCCAACGTAATATACACTAGTGAAAACTTAAGAGAGATCGCATACAACTTTTGGGCCATGTGAATGAAGTTTTGCTAGCACGACCAGAGTTGAATACCGTACTTTATTGTAGTCATAGGTTCTTGTCCTATACAGTCTTCTCTAACTACATTATAGCCTGCAGTCGTGCTCAGGGGCGAAGGTATGCATCATCATCTGGGGAAATGATGTTCTTTGAAATTTGCACCTAAGCTTGCTTCTTTTTCAAGTGACGTAGCCTTTAAGTCAGTCCGTCCTATAATGTTCTAGGTATGCTCCATGATGGATGGAGGGGAAAAGTGGGACATCGTGCAGATAGGGTGAGTCAACGAATGGCGAAGGAAGTACATGAGGTAACTCGAGAAATGTGCGCATTGGCGCTGCCCAGCTGAAAAATCACAGCTAGCCGACATGTATGAAAGACCACAGAATGGGCCCTATAATGTTCTGAATGTATACTGAAGTATTCAATGTTCCTCCCACAGTGAGGCTGCAATTTCTCTACCGGCTAATCTTGCAGTCGAATACTTGTATCCCTGGCGCCAATGCAGACTCTTAATATCGTCATCGGTCCAGTCTGATCTCTTGACGCACTACGAGAGGCAGACTGCAAACTGATGAAATGCCAGAGGAACTCCGATACGTTGCATCCATGTTCGTTGCCCAGCATGCATAGATGGTTTCGAAAGATTCTAGATTTTCGCCTGAAGGACAGTATGTGTACTACTTTTTGCTACGGTCGTCGTCTGTTTGCAGATTTCGTCGAAGATTACAACTATGAACATGTGTCATATTTCTTAACCAACTGCACCAACACCAACCTGGAACTCTCGTCCATAAGTGTTTGACTGGAGTTCGAAAGAGCCATTGATTACTAAGAAGGCCCACAGTGAGCTATATATGATTACGTAAATTATGCTTGCCGTCATATTCAAGGACAATGAATTCAGAACAATGCTTTAAATGATAGACAGTTCTGTCAACAGGTCTATAAGTATTTTCAGGGCACCTTATCCATGCTCAATACCTGGATTCCATTACAGGACTGTACAGGTCGGCAATTTTTGCTTTTAGCCTCCTCTGCCACTGCCTAACGAAAATTTTGCAACGTCATATATTTAAGGATGAAAAGTTTTCACATTTTACAACAGTAGTTTTCTTATGAACCCCAAGTAAATATGAAAAATAGTAAGATAAATTTAGGAAAACAGATCTGGTAATAGATCTTTATATCACAATTCTAGGTAGAAGAATTTGACGAATAATATTTACGCTAATACTGATGTGGAATTACTGCTTACAAATATCTGACTTATAAAACTGGCATTATTAACCTACAGCCCATCGCATTTTTGTTTTACCAACAGCAGGTGACCTAGCACGTAGGACTGTATTAACATAGACTGTCTGTTAATATTATTTTAATTTCGTAGTTCTTTTGTTGATGGTAAGATATTACTGACAACCTTCCATGCAATGCAGTTAGTCCAGTGTAAGCATGACGTTTTTCTGGCTGTAAATGTGTATTACTGAATTGCGATACTGCGTGTTAAATAAAACAAATCACAGGTTTTAGATTCTTCATTTAAGTATGAACTGCCTGAATGGTCCTTGTTATAGATTATTTTGTTCGTCATTATTGTTAGCTAGATCTCCGACATTCAGCATTGTTAAAGATTTCGTGTTGCTTGCTAAGTGGAAGTTTTTCTGCGTTGGACTCGCGGGATGCAGTTTCATTTAGCGAGGCCAGGAATTGCAGCGGTGAGTGTGTTACCACCGCCGTCATTGCTTTGGTTCTATGTGCGTCCTCGTTAGCAACGCTCATTAAAACATCACACCATCTTTTGTTTGCATCCTATGAAAACCAAGATTTCCTCGCTGAGCAGAAAGCTTCCAGAGGCATGAATATTTTTATTCCCGTCACAAGAATGTCCCGTATTCGCATTTTGCAGTTTTAAGAATTTTTTAATGGGTGAAAGTATACTAGGTTGCGTGGTGCTGTCAAGAGAAGTCGCGAAAACTAAAGAACTTGTTTCACTACTTCATCTTTCATTGTGGGAAATAATCGGGATTTCGTTACTGAGTACATGTGAATTAATTAAATTTTTGCATATAACAGTGTCATTGTCAATAGCACGGTGTATTTGCGAATTTGCAAATAAAGACTACTTAAATGACACACCAGAGACATTTTCTCCTGCCTCTAAGTATTTGTTGAACAGACTGACATTGAAATTGGAAAGAATGTTAAAATACATCCAGGTAGAGAGAAAGTAGGACACAATATGAAGTGTTGGCAGAAGTGCCAACACCGTGTTGCTAAAGGAGGCCGAAATGCACGCTTTTCAGCTCACGCAGATTGGCGTGAGGTGTGGAACAAGGTAAAGGAATTAATAGTAGCAAATAAAGTACGTAGTTGATGTAATACTTAACTTTAATCCATAATTGGAGAACATCGCTCTTGATGGTACATGCATCACACGTTATATATCTATTGATAATGGCGCCTTGCTAGGTCGTAGCAAATGACGTAGCTGAAGGCTATGCTAACTATCGTCTCGGCAAATGAGAGCGTAGTTGTCAGTGATCCATCTCTGGCAAAGTCGGCTGTACAACTTGGGCGAGTGCTAGTACGTCTCTCTAGACCTGCCGTGTGGTGGCGCTCGGTCTGCAATCACTGACAGTGGCGACACGCGGGTCCGACGTATACTAACGGACCACGGCCGATTTAAAGGCTACAACCTAGCAAGTGTGGTGTCTGGCGGTGACACCACACAATACATTAAATCGGCAAAGGGGTGGCGTTTAAGTCATTGGTCCTATTACATCTGCACGTAACGGGCAACAAAGATGCGTGTGATATAAGTGTGCATAAAAGAACCTACGAACAGGGAAGGTGCCTATACAGTCACTAACAATGGGGCACGCTGCGATAGACCTCGAATAAGCGTAAAATAGACTATAGTGGGCAGTTTGAGAAAACGCTGGTAAAAAATCAGCGAGTGTAACAGAGTTCAGTACAGGAGAAAAAGGGATTTAGTAGAGGCAGTAAAAACAATTGTTCAAGAAGGTTTGCCAAAAAGGTCGATCTTTTCAGGAATTGCGCCCAAAACGTTGGATGAGAAGCATAGGCAACACGGATGGAAACAACCATGGCTTTCATTGGCACATGTAATGGTGATTCGTCATTTCTGAAATCCATTATCGCAGGAAACAAAACGTGATGCTATCCATTCGATCCAGTGTAAGGCAAACCTCGATAATGGTCGCAGCAAAGAGCTGCCAGCATCACATTTCGATGTATAAAGAAGTGAAACATTAGTTTAAATCCTGATTTTTTAAATCTCTGTTTTACAGTTGCATAATCTATCAGAAGTCTTCCGGTGTCTCCAGGTCTCGACGTAATACACAACTTTCTATCACAATTTTTAAACCTAGTATTAGAACTGAGCTCCACATTAAATTCTACCAGGTAACATTACCTTTCATTCCTCTGCTCCAGTCACTGTTTTCCTAATATTATTCCTGCCCGTCCTTTTCCTAGTATTGAATTTCATGTCCCGTTGCAATTGAATTTCCGTCTCCGTCAACTATTTGAATAATTTATTTTACTCGTACTTCCTCATACATGCTTTCAATCTTTTCATTACGTGCGGAGTTAGTACGTATGTAAACTGATAGTACTATTATCGGTCATGGCCTCGTGTTTATCTTGGTTACTAAAGTGCATTTCCTATGCTGCTCATATCTTATCCCAAATTCCTCTTCTCCTCTCAATTATCAGACGTACATTACCGTTACGTGATTTTCTGTTGATAACCCTCTTCTGGCAAGTATATAAGTCTTATTCTTTTTGTCACTGCACTCACTAATTACCATTATATCTTACTTCAACCAAATCGTTTCCATTCATGGAGCTAAGTTCCGTCTACGCAACGAAATGAAAGGCAGTTTGTTTTTTGCCATAAGCGTTTCGCTTCCGTTATTTGGCAACCATCTTCAGTGGCCTGCAAAACACGTTTCTTTTATACATATAATAGAAGTATTGTGTAGTATTTACAATATGTTACAATGTTACACTTTGTCGTATTTTTCTCCTGTTTTTCGAGTCAGACACAACTTTTAAGGCACAAGTATCGTTATATTAAATTATCGTCAGGTGTTACGACTTCCAGTGTCGTTAGTCCATATGTATGGTCCTGATACGTGTTCATTTGGTACACATGCTCCAGATGGCCGCTTTTCGACGATTTTTCACCCACATTTGTTATAACACATAACTTGCACTTCTTCATTTTGTAATCCATGTGTGTGTGTTAAGAGACTGTAGTGCTGCCAGCTACTGCTATGTGTTTAGCTTTCGTCTTTTATTTGTTTGTGATGTGTGTGTGTGTGTGTGTGTGTGTGTGTGTGTGTGTGTGTGTGTGTGTGTGTGTGTGTGTGTGTGAGTGAGAGAGAGAGAGAGAGAGAGAGAGAGAGAGAGAGAGAGAGAGAGAGATTGAGAGAGAGAGAGAGAGAGATCGAGAAGGAAGGGAGAGAGGAAAATTCATTAATCATATACCCTGGTTATGTTTCAGATTTCTTTTTGTTAATGTTTTTGTGGTTAACATGATGAGGGAGTTATTGGATATATTGATTTCGTCGTTAATTACTTTCTTTTTCAATGCAAGGGCTGTTTGTATGTGAAAGTATTCTTGTAATGGGAGGAGTATTTTGTTGTGATCGTTCACTCCAATAGATTTTCGTGTCTTGTTTCGTGTTTCACTGTTCATGTCCAAGTTTTATCAGATGTTGGCAAAGGTAGAGTGGTTACTTCGTAATTCCTGTTTTTTATATGTCATTTATATGTACTTTCGAAATTCTTGCTTGTGGCCTCCAGACTTACTGATTCACATTCATGGCGTTCTAACTGGTATATAATTGCTCCTTCGTATTTATCTGGTTTGTCTGTTGTTGTTTGTAAATGTGGCTAGAGGATGTTTCTCGTTCTGTAAGCAATGTGTAATCCCTGTTTCTTTAATATATTTACTATCTTATTTATAAATCTATGTTTGTATTTTAAAGGGTACCATTTCTTTCTCTTAGTCTTTTCATGAGTATTATTGTTTTGTGTTTCCGTGTGAGCTGTAGCGTCCGAGGTGCACTTTGCTGTTTGTGTTCTCTGCTTGTTTTTCATTTTCTTCAGCTGCGTTTTGATTTTTTGGCTGAGTCTTTGTACTGTAGGTGTTGTAAACATTGGTTGCGGCTACGCGTTATATTGTTTGTAATTCTTTTCCATAGTTTTATTTGGTGAGCCGGCCGCGGTGGTCGTGCGGTTCTAGGCGCTGAACCGCGGGACTGCTACGGTCGCAGGTTCGAATCCTGCCTCGGGCATGGATGTGTGTGATGTCCTTAGGTTAGTTAGGTTTAAGTAGTTCTAAGTTCTAGGGGACTGATGACCTAAGATGTTAAGTCCCATAGTGCTCAGAGCCATTTGAACCATTTTTTATTTAGTGAGCGGACTATTATTTGGTCTGTATAACATGTGTCGTAGGGCCGCTAAGTTTTAATTTTGCAGGTGGTTTGATGAAGAATGTATAATTGTACCTCTGGCCGTTGGCTTTCTGGAACGTCAGGAAGCGGGGCGGACGGGCGTGGACCTCAGAGGTAACACCCAAAACCGCAGCGGACCGAAAACGGAACGGCGGCGCTCCAGAAGACCGCAGTGAGCGGGTGGGGACCGCAGGGAGAACGCCTGGCAACCCAGACAGAACTCAAAACGCAACAGGCCGAAGATGGAACGCCCTGGAGCGGGACTGTTGGGCGCTGACCGTAGAGGGAACGCCCAGCACCGCAGTGGACGGAAAAAGGAACGGCAACGCTCCAGCAGGTCGCAGCGAGCGGGTCGGACCGCAGAGGGAACGCCTGCAACCGCCGGTGGAGGGGGAAGGCCACATACACAAATACTGGACCAAGTCCACTCGAGGAGAAGTCTCAGGTCGCACTTGATGAAGGTTACGAGCTACGTTACCTCAATATCGTGCAAGAACGACGATGATGTCGGGCAGAACAACTGACAACCCAAGATGTCATTGTGACTAGTGTTTGCAGGTACTGAATACAATTACAGTATTCCACAGGCTGAAGCACACAATCGCTTCTGTGATAATAAGTTGTAGCTACCAGTCTGGTAAAACGGTGGTTTTTCGGCATGGAAAAGACATGCAAATTTCTTCTAGACTCATATCAGGGCACTTTATAAAATTAATGAGGTGGTTACCTATACCTTTGTGCCCTCCTGGGGTAGTGATTTGACACATAACGTTGTTCTATATTTTTATTCTATATTTTGAGCACAATTTATTCGAACTGTCGTTGTTCGTAATCACATTGCGGTTTCCTTCGTAGTCTTCATCCTTTCAGAAACAGTGATCTGATGTTAAATGATCATGCATCTCTAATTTGTTGGACATCCCAGCAAAATATTGCGTTATATACAGCTCTGTGAGGTAGTAGTCGTCTGCAAAGAGCTATCGCAGTATCCCAGGCAGCCATTTTAGAGTTAACTAATTCAATTTTATATGCTTCAGCACTATTATTTTTGTATTTCCTCAAAACGATTTCCAGTACTTCTTTGACTATTTTTTTCCGTCAAGCATCTTGTTGCCACATTGTTGCTCCTATTTAACAGCAATGGTAGCTTCGCCTTGATGCTGTGTCCTGCAAAGGTGATGTCAGAGGAGGGATGTGAAGACTATTGGAGGAAGCCATATAAACATTTTCTGCTACCACAGAAAACTGATATGTTGCAGCTATCAAAGTTTCTTATGTATTCTAAGGATGAAAGATGGCGCCTTGTAAATATGCTTAAACTTCGAGTCCAATCTGTTTACACATAAAACTGTGATTACGGTTTCTAAATTTAGAATTTTACGTAAATTTAGAAGTCTGTATAGTGGATGCCAGCTACTGGAGGTGTCAGTTACTGTGAGGAGGTGTTAGCTACTAGGGGTGACAAGTACTTATTCACTACCATGAAAGAAATCATAAAAGTCTCCTATTTACGATGACCAAAATATGTGTATTGTACAGTGCACTTCAAAGTAGCCGAATCTAGATAGCTGAAACCTGGGCATCCACCATTTCGTATCTATACGAGAATAGCATACGTAATTTTCAGTGCATTTTAAGCTGTAAGTTAGATCTACAGTAGTGTTAATATGCATGTTTTTGCAAACAATTTGATGTGTTTGGATGATTTTAATCCATGGTACAATTTTCGAACGAAAGTCGTCTATTACTCTATAATTTATTTAAGTAGTGTAGTCTAATAAGTTATAAAGATAATTTAGATGAAGAAATGTTTAATTTGAGGTTTAAGTGAGCTTGAAAAGTGTGGTATAGCAACCAAAGATTTTTGATTAACGACTGATGCTTAAGCTATAAATTTATGTCAGTAGTGCCAATATGCAAGCAGAGTGTGTTTTAGAAGTAATAGTGATATTTAAATATGGAAATATTTACTTTGGGGATTAACTGTACATGCAAAGTGTGCAAAATTTTACATATTTTGAGATATACTTTTAATTTCTTCGAATTTTCGTAGAGATCTGTAATTATACTTACATATCTTGATGAGCAGCTTCCATGTGTTTGTATATTTCTGCACTTGATAAATGATAAATAATTTTATCAAAGAATTTGCTTTCGTGATATCGACTCTGTCATCATCTTTTGGAGATGTTACGTCTCTGCTATTGTCTTTGGCCATGTTGTGTGTGTGTGTGTGTGTGTGTGTAATATAGTAGTAAAACACTGAAATGTTACTTTTTTGAATAATTAATAGAATATGCCCCAGTTTTTTAATTAAGGCTAAAATACATTAAGATTTTTTTTTGTAAATAAATATGTAAAATAAGGAAAAAATCGAGAATTAATGTAAGGAATTATTTTTTGTTACTGTTCTCGTAACTAATGTTTATCTATCGAAACCAAAGAATGTTTAAGGCAGTCGCCGTAATTTGTTTTTGGATTACATAAAATCAGGAGCTGTGAGTTCTCTCTCTCTCTCGTTTGTTTCCGATAGCTGTTACAAAAATGTAAGTGTCGCTCTGTAACGTTTGGTAAATAATTACTCTAATTTAATTTCAAAAGCCAGGTTTTAATTAAGACTGTACTTTCCTTTTCCATTAATTCCACGTATCAAATGATTATGCTACATTTTAGAATTTTTTCAGGCTGTAGCGAAGGAGAGCTGCCGACGAATTGTTTGGTGGCCACAGCCGAACGCTACTAGTGTTCAAGCGGCTATTACTTTAACAAACTGTTATTTCAGCGTCTCTGAGTTATCTTTTACCAGTCTTTTCTATCAGTATCCGGGCGATGTAATTACACAAACTGTGTAATTTTTAGATCGGTCACTGTCCTCTAAAAAGTGCCGTCGGTCAACGTTCTCGTCGGTCTGATGGGAATCTGATGCTGGTTGTCGGAATATATAATTTCGTCATCAACAAGTAAAAATTTTCTATGCACCATTTTACCATTTCGGAAGCATTGTCGCCAGTAAAAGCAATAAATTAAATATTACATTATTACTTTTTAAAATACCGCTAATATTAAATTGGCCCCCAACGTGGGGCTAGAACAAAATATTGTACGATGTTAATTGATGCTTATATGTTCTGTTTTTCATGAACCGACTGCATTGCTAGAGACAAGAAAAAATTGTTGATGGCTACACAAAACATAAATGAAATTACCTGATGTAATGGAATTAAAACAGACTCCAAGCAGCCACACAGAAGGAAAGGTATGGTTATTAACATGTTACCAGTTGCCATTGTTTTCGTAGTCTGCAACACGTGGCTCATTTAATTCATGGTCAATTTTGGATTTTCTGCATTTTGCGTAGTTTTTAATTGCAGTAGGCATTGTTGCTATGGTCGTGCGGTAGCGTTCTCGCTTCCCACGCCCGGGTTCCCGGGTTCGATTCCCGGTGGGGTCAGGGATTTTCTCTGCCTCGTGATGGGCTGGGTGTTGTGTGCTGTCCTTAGGTTAGTTAGGTTTAAGTAGTTCTAAGTTCAAGGGGACTGATGACCATAGATTTTAAGTCCCATAGTGCTCAGAGCCATTGTTGCTAAGCACTGTACTAAGATGGCTACTTTTCCGCTGCGCGCAAGCGACATGAAAACGAATGATAGCGGATTGTTTTAGGTTCAAGCATCCATATCGTCATTTTAATTATACAACAATTATTTTCTGGTTAATTTACCCTAGTTATTCAGTGTGTTATCAAGAGATTTTATTTCAAAGTGTAGTTTCAATTTGTGCGATGACAAACATAGGTAAACTTGAAAATATGGATTCCGCAAATGATAGTGTTTCTGTAAATAACGTCGACGGTGGTAGAATCCGATGCTCAAAATGTGGAGGCAGAAGCTAATACGCAGGCACAAGCAACTGAAAGTAACGAGCAAATATCTCCTCCCGACATTGATCCATTTTCTCTGTTATTTAATAAAATTGCTGAGATGATTAATGTGCGCGATGAAGCGCTTGCTTCACGCATAAATACTACTCTTGCCGAGAGAGATGTAGCGCTGACATGTCAGATCACTCAGGTAAATGAGGAAGTAGTAAAAGAAATTAAACACTTGTTTAGCAACAATAGCATCCGCAATTACCAGCCTAAAGGAGGCATATAAGAATTTACCAGAAACTGTTTACAAACTGCCAAACGATTTGGAAACAATGCAGTCAGCACAGAAGACATGGAAGATATGATTCACGAATTAACACAACGTGTAGATAGCCTGTCCGTAGAAACAGAAAACGTGTTAAAAACCAGGCTAGATGAGCAAAGTGAAAAATTAAATACCGAATTCGCCAAATAGCTTGAGCAGAAAGACAAAATGCTCACTGAAAAAATAAATTTAAAATTGAAAGGCGCAATACAACGCGCTGGGAGGGAAGCGATGGCTGAACTCGGCACGGCGAAACAAACGCTGCGTACTGAAATAGACCACGTAAAGGACATGATACATCATGACTTTCCACAGCAACGAGACGAAGTTTCGTCACAGGTAAGAGAAGTGCGACGAGCGGTGGAAACTGCCGTCACGAGAAGCACCGACTATCGATACGCAAATGCAGGACGCGTGCATAGCAGGTCCACAAAGCCCCGGGACATACTTTGAACCGCATCCGCCCTTAAACCCCGGTGTATAACAATCGCATAATGAGATGGGAGCAGGTGCAATCTTGACATAAATCTTTCAGGAAAAAGGCCTGTTGAAACACAGACAATTTCACGTCTTTATCCCAGACAAGGAACAAGTCCATCACGTATTTTTTACACCTTCATTTCGTAACGTACTGCCCATGTCATGGAATGAGAGGCAAATAATACAATTCGTCGCCTCACATATACAAGGAGACGGTGCTTTATGGGATACCGAAGCCGCAGAGAACTGTACACATTATAAAGAGTTTCAAAGGCTTTTCTTGCTAAGTACTGGTCAGTGGGCATACAAGAACGCCTTAGCAAACAGGTCTTCAGCCCTGAAATTAACAACCCAAAGCAGGTTGGACTTAGGAAATATTTTGAAAAATGCATCAATTTAACGAGATACTGGGACGAGCAGGTCACGCACAAAGATGTATTATGTATCTTGAAGGCAAAATTGCCTGTGCAAATTAGGGAAAAGCTAATTACAGTCTCTGATGTTCAACTTGAAAATTTTTTGTCAGTACTAGATACCATGGACCTAATACAAGAGGATGCGAAAAGCAGCACTGGCAATAGTGACTCTCAGCCCGTGTATAAGAACGGAGACGGCCACAGTAACAGGCGTAACGGCGGGTCGCGAAGCAACAGCGGCACGTCGCAAACCATACACTTACATCAAAACAGCATCAGTAGTGGTCCACAAAGCGGACAGACATTCTTTCAAAGACAGAGATGAAATAGTAATCAGTACCATCCCGGTTATCAAAGTAATGGAAACAGGAACCGACAAAGTAACAGGAATCAAGACCGCAATAATCAATGGTCGCAGAATAATCAAGAGCAAGGTACGCCAGTAAACCAAGATAGGAATAACTACCACTAGGGCGTCCGGATGGTCGACGTTGTTGAGGCGCCACTGACGACAACGTCCGTGGCGTCAAACTAAACGCGACTGTATCGAGCTCCCTGATGCCAGTCGCGGGACGGAATGGGGGCAGTAGTTAGAATGAACAGATAAACAGGCTCCAATATAACGATCAGACTCACATCCGTCAAGAGTTATTTAATGAGGTAGACAATAATATTGAAGGTCCCTCGGAGTACGTACGAGCTGCTATTCAAGCAGTTGTGGGAGGTATTCCCACGACATTGATTTTAGATACCGGTGCAAGCGTAAACATGATAGAAGCTAATTTCTTTAAAAAAAATGAACTTAGTCTGTAAAAATTCCGACTCTGACAGTTCAGAACTGCGTGGTATCTGGTGCTATTGGTGGCAGAGGCCATACCGTTATGTTGCAGGCGCGGATAGGTATAGAATTCGAGAACGGAGCGGATCAATGCACGTTTCTCGTCTTGAAAAATTTAACCGTGTCCTGTCTCGTAGGCACGGAATTCATGCAGGAACGGGACGCAAGGATCGAACTCTCGCATGGAAAATGCCCTGTAAGGTTAAGAGGTGAAGAGTTAGTTTTGAATCTGATAAAGTCAAAAGCGAAACACAGCAGACTGTGCCAAAGAATACAAGTTAAAATTATCAAGAATTGAGTGCTATGGATGCAAGGCGATTCACAGTATACAGAGCTGGCACCTGAACTAAAGAACAGTTGGCAAAACAAAATAGACTCTTCGCTCATACGATGCAAATTCGATGGAGCAAAAACCTTATCGGATGAACAAAAACTGGAATTATGTTTGTTACTCGAGAGAAACGTCGAGGTATTTTCATCAAAGCCTGGCTTGATTAAGAATTATGTTTATCGGATGGAAGTCTTACCACATAAAACTTACTGCCAAGCAACCTATTCCGTCCCGTGGTCCAAAAGGGAGGCTGTGAAACAGGAGCTTCAGAAGATGATACAGTGTGGTGTGATAGAGCCTTCCCTTCCGCCATACAGAAGCCTATTATTAGCTGTGGACAAGGCTGGTGGAGGGGTCGACCATGTTCTTGATGTACGATCTATCAACAAAATAATTGTTCCTGTGAGAAAGAGACCAGAAGTTTTATCATCACCAATAGCTTCTGAAGAAATATGTTCAGTAAGCATATTTGCACAGATGCAAAAGTATTTTGTATTTTATGTTTTATCTACCACTCTGTATGGTGACTATAGACACTCTTTCAAGTTTACTGCTGAACCTGTCATCCAATTGAAGTCTATTGTATATGGAAGAACGTGTACTAATGTACCAAAACTAATGGACATAAATATTACCAATGATACATATGTACAGACAGCATTAGAAGGCGATAAACTACTGACATTTGTTTGACATTAGAAGCAATAATGATCTTTTAGTATTAAGTAGTAACTACTGCCAAGTAGTATTAAGTAGTTAGAAAGTTTTTCTATGTGTTTTCATGAAAGTATATATATGTTGGCAAAAGTGATTCTATGTAATGAGAAAGTGTCACTACAACACTAAAACTGTGAAATGTGGAAATGATGACTGAGTATTTTGTCAGTGAAAAGATTATTTTCAGCACTAGTTATATGAATTGTAGAAGTTTGACAGGTTTATTATGGAAGATACTTCTGTATAGATCATTTAAATTACAGGATGAGGGAAAGTGATAAAAAATCCAAGTGATAACTAAAGTTATGTTTTCATAAGTTGTTGGCTAGTACAACCATAAGCAGATGAACTGTTGCCTGCAACTAAGTATATATAGAGCAAGAGACAGCAATATTTGGTGTAACTAGTTATCTTGTGGTAAACAAATTTTTTTAAGTTTTATTTCTATTGAATAGATATGTGATGCACTTATACATTGAATACTACCAAGTAAAGGACAATTATCTGGTTACACTTGTGCTATGTATATGGTGACACTTAACTGAGCTGATCATTTATTGAAAGGAAGATGTACATGTCATGTAATAACTATAATCAAACTGTAAATATTAGTATGTAAGGAGCTTGAAAGATAACATTTCTGGTATGTAAGTCAAGCAGAAGCTAGTACAAGGTGCTATTGGACTGATATTTTATCTAGTGTGTGAATATTTATGCCTATGGTAATTTCTTACCTATCTATGTGAGTTAATATTAATTACATTTTGAATTAGATAATTGCTATGCAACGGTATACTGGCACAATTTCATCAGCATGATCCACTAGATGTTAAATGATGTGACACCATGAGTTATGTGAGTTTATGCGGAGCAGGAGTTTAGATTTTTGCCACATACGATTTCGGAGGCATGTGTTAATTTAGTGATCGTGGTCTGTGTTGTTTGGATTTTGTTTGTGCTTTGCTCGTTGCCGATCCGTATCTGGAATAGGATTATTTCGTGGGTACATGGTAACATGACGATAATCTAGGTAATGGCACTCAATCTATAAAATATAAAAAGAGGGAAGTAAAGAATTATGTGAACATCAGATCACGAGCTATACATTGTAACAAACACGGTTAACATAATAAAAAGCCCGCACACACACGAGTGACACTTTATTCATGTGAAGTACCCCACTTGTAAGAAAGATACATATAAAAACTATGTCAGTTCATTTGTGCAAGAAGCAAATGCGATCCAGGTAACGAACAAATTGGTGTGGATAAGAAAAAGTGACTGATTTATTTGTGAGTATTTTTTTATAAATGAAGATTGCGACGTGAAATGGTGGACAATGGTCACAATAGGGCACTCAAGCCAGTGACTTTGGGAATCCAAGATGTATAAAGTAAAAAACGTTACATGAAGTGAAAAATTAATATGTCAGACTCACCGTTGTGAACTGCACGCCAGCCAACGCAGTGAGAAGGCCGGTGCACATGACTTGTCTTCGGTGTGTACACGTACGATGACACATGTATTCGCACACAAAAGTGACTTAGTGAACTTCTAGAAGATACTATTGCATTGGCGAGATAATGGACAAGTAAATAACTGCCTCGTCGATAAGAAAATACAGTGTAAAAGCGTGCCTAATTGTCACCGCACACAACTTTGCAATTATACACTGAGTGAATTTTTTTTTACGTAACAATTCTAATCAGTGACTCTGCAGAGACGTTCTTGAAATGCCTGTGGTGAACACTAACAAAAGCATAAACGACTACTGTTTGTTAAGTCAGCAGTCAGGAACTCGACTCACTTAGTTTGAAAATACGCCCTTGTCTGTAGACAGTAGTTGGTTCAAATGGCTCTGAGCACTATAGGACTTAACATCTGAGGTCATCAGTCCCCTAGACTTAGAACTACTTAAACCTAACTAACCTAAGGACATCACACTCATCCATGCCCGAGGCAGGTTTCGAACCTGCGACCGTAGCAGCCGCGCGGGCCCGGACTGAGCGCCTAGAACCGCTAGACCACCGCGGCCGGCTGTAGACAGTGGTGCCAACCTCAAACTACTGATAAATAAAGTTCCCTAAAGATAGACCTGGATCGCAAGAAAAATACACACGGAAGACAATAATAAAAGTGAAATCCATTGTACTAATCAAATTTTTTCTCTAGGGCAGCTGCAACACTTTACTAATTTTTGTAGAGCTGATGCTGCTTTGCTTTGATTTGCATGTATCAACAGTCGCAGCCGGTCGGCACGCGTATGGAGCTAGCAGTAGTGGGGGCGTGGCCAGCCACCAGAGCCGTTCGTACGCTTTCGAGTTACGATGGGCATCTAGCTGAGCAGCGGATTTTCTGGAATCGTCGCCAGAGGTCGCCGCACGAGGCAACAGTCCCGCCTCCTCAACAGAGCGTGCAAATCGAGAAAGTGTGGTGTGTCAATCGGCCGCGCCGCGCGTGTTACGTAGTTATAGACACGTGCGCCCAGATTATTATTAAAAAACAAATCAGTAAGAACGGAAAAGAGATAACAAACTCAGAAAGAACTTATGTCTGTAGTACTGTATTTATGTATATTTACTAAAAGTTTATAATCATTTTCTAAGAGATAAATGTCTTTGAACAAACCTTAAAAATCAGGTCCTCCAAGACAGTAAAGTGTAAAGTGTATGTACCAAACATTTTCTCTAAAAGAACTGCCAAACGGACAGTTAATGATTCTGTTGGAATGGGATATTTATTTACTCCTCTGTAACACAAAGCACACTAATCTTACCACAGCTGAACCTTTCATCATCTCTGGGAGATGTTACGTCACTGTCATTGTCTTTGGCCATGTTTTGTGTGTGTGTGTGTGTGTGTGTGTGTGTGTGTGTGTGTAATATAGTAGTAAAACACCTTCTTTCTTCTCTCCTAAAATCGCGTCGCAGTTTGAATGAGAAGAACATCTTCTACCCTTCCCAAAATCTGGTTTGGCTATGTTCATTGATTGTGGTGTTTTACATCAAGCAGATGATGCTTAGCAGCTGTTCAAGGGAACTACAGTGCGTAAAAGCTTTAAAGAGTCTTAGTTCCGATTGATAAACGTGTTAGAGAGCCATAGTTCCGACTGCAGGAGTTCGGTTTATAATTAACCTTCAATAGTCCAAATCATTTGTAATAACTGGGTAGGTAGACCATATCGCAGAGGAAGGAGGCAAAGTGACTTACTTTGCCTACGTTGTTTTGCAAAGCATATTTATTGTTGAATGGCGGGTAATCTGTTTTATGTCGTAGCTTCCCACAAACCAGGCACGTCACTGTTGTGAACAACGTATAGTGTGAAAACTAGACCGACCCAAAGTCAATAGCTAAAACCGCAGTAGAGAGCGTGCATTTCGACTACACTGAACGTGATATATCGGCACTCACTAAGAAAGTGGGAACCATTTTTTACAGTGATATAGTCACAGAGAGTTTCAAGCCCAAGGCAAGATCCAGAAAGCAGGGTAACTGCTGTACTCGGTCATCCACGTGTCATGGATTTGGTACCATTAGACGACCTGCTGACAAACCCGCCAGGTCAGAAATTTAGAGGGATAATGGTCGCACCAATGTGTTTCCCGCGACCTCTGGAGTCAAGGCAAATAAAAATTCAAAAATGTGCCACAAAAATAGTACCGTTACCACTCCCCAAATCTACTTGGGTGCAGTGGTGGGATGTAACAGTAATGAGGTAATATGTCATTGTACTTACCGGTGGCATGTGAGTTTGTCTAGGTCATGAGTCTGCTGAAAAGAACGGTGTAAGTTACAGGTTTGTAGAGAAATAGCAGAGCTCGTGGAGGGAGTGTGGGAGGTTTACTTAGGTTAATTTGGCTGGTATGTGCGTGGAAGTGTGGTTTCAGACAACGTCGGCTCCAGGAAGGAGACAGCGTGCAGGGCATCAACGTAGTGCTGAATCGTTAAGGAATGTACTCCAGTTTGGACATGTATGGGTTCTAGGCCGGTAGTTGGTGCGTGAGTAGTTCTGTATAATATGTGGGTATGTTGTTGTGTGGTGTCGTGCAGGTAATAATGCGTAGTATGGGCATTTCATTGAATCCATTTAGGTCAAGAATAACTACAGTAAAGCACCCTCAGAGGTTAGGATATTCGAATAATAACATCAGGGGTAGAACTGTTTTGAGGGCAGTTACGCTATGAATGGTTACCGTCACCCTACAAGAAGCCCATAAACTGACGTCATCATCAGAGTTTGGCAGGGTATTTGGTATGGATATTTAGGTCAGTGGCAACAACATAGCTGAAATAGGTGCAATATATATAGGTGAAGAAATGTGTAAGGATTATTGTACAGGGGTTGGTGTTTGGTTACGGGTTAGATCATTTTGCACGATAGATCTTAATGATGTGGAACGAGTCATTTTACATTCACATCGCAAATGAATTTGTACCTATGGTTATATTCTGAACATTTCTAAGTTTTTTTATTGCAATAAGGAAAAAGATATACAAATGTAACCTAGTAATTCCTACGCACAACTTTTTGCACATTAAAATAATAGAAATTCTTCTATGGAGTAGAAGGAGTTGTCAGGACACACTTTCTCAGTTTGTTTCCAAATTTTATTTTGCTGTCTGTCAGACATTTTATGTCACTGGGTAAGTGACCAACATTTTTTTTTGCTGCATTGTGAACCCCTTTTTGTGCTAAATACAACCTTAATGCGGAATAATAAACATCATTATGCCTTCTGGTATTGTAATTACGTACCTCATTGTCCCATTTAAACTGTAGAGCATTATTTACAACAAACATCATTAGGGAGTATAGATACTGTGAAGCAGTAGTCAGAATGCCCAACTATTTAAAGAGATGTCTACCAGATGATCGTGTGTGAGCACCATATATCATTCTTACAACACGTTTTTGCGCAATGAACACGCAAAATATATTAACTCACTTATTTGGCTCTCCCCAAGATTGGCAATGATTGTAAGTGCAAATTTGGGTGAATCAAGTTGTTGTAGGAGTTTCAATACGTGATTTTTCCGATTTTAATTCTCGTCAATATGCATCCCTAAGAATTTAGATGTTTCCATCCTATTTATTGTATCCTCACCATGTGCTACACTTGTCACTGGTGTACTACCTCTAGATGTGCAGAACTGAAACTGTTGTATCATTTTAAAACTGGGGGTGGGACCATTCGCAGGAAGCCAATTAACGATACTTTTAAGAACTTTTTCTACCATTTCTTCTATCTCTGTACGTGTGCTTGGGTTAATTACGATACTACTGTCATCTGCAAAAAGAGCTACTAAAGCATGACGTATGCTAGACTGAAGACCGTTCACAGACAGGGTGTAAACGCTATACGCTCCAAGGAAAACCCTGTTAGAAGAAAACAGATAACTGATTAAAATGTCTAGTAACACGTTTGTCTATTTCCTACTATTGTCCTACAAGATAATAGTTCATCTTGGGAGAATGTTTTTGGGCAGATAGACACTATACAGTTCACCCCGATTAGACGTGACCTGAGTAAACATTATGCACGTAGACTGTAAGAACCCGTTAAACTGGACGAAAACACTACGGGATGCCTTCTTCGCCCCCTGCCTCAACGCAGGTACACTTAGGGAAGCAATCGATTCGTGTTATTGACATCGAGAACGTGAGTCACAAACACATAGGCAGCTACAGCCTGAGTAGTTGAGTCATTGTAATACACCGATTGTTGGCAGTAGTCCAGTTACTTGTGTAGACGTTATTGCTACTCTGTTAAACGTTAGGATGGAAGGGAGATTTACAATTGCTGAACTATGGATATTCATTTAATTTATGGCGAGGCAAAAGATGTTGCGAGAGCAGCTGTTCGAATTTATCGAGAATGCTCCCAGCAACGAAGACTTCCTGCACGACGGACATTTCTTGCTGTTCACCAAATGCTTTTATCATCAGAATTCTCTACTTTTAGTCGATTGTAATTAATTCGTAACGAAGTAATGTACTTGATATTGCCTTTTCACATTTAATTCAGTATGCGAAACGTATTGTCTGTTCTGATATGCTTTCATTTTATTATTAAATAAGTTATGATAGTATATAACTACGAATACATATTTAACTTGCATATATTGAGAGATACTGGCTCTGTATTACCCCACCCAGACGACAAAAACCCTCAACGCGAAGAACGTTCATTGGAATCTGAAGACCAAATGCTGGACCGCATCCACTAAGATCCTTCTCTGAGTACTAGAAGCATCGCCCGCCTAGTGGGTGTATGGCACACTGTCGTTCGTAACACTAAGAAAGAGGAGCGTATGATGCCTTAGCACATTCAGTCTGCGTAAGCGTTGGAAGGGCAAGATTTCCCTTCGCGACGAGAATTCTCAGAATGGTTTCTGTTACAAAGTGCACAGCATGATTTTCTGAACAAAATACTCGTTACAGATGATGCGTATTTCATTCGCGACGGGATAACTAATTTCCATAAGATGCACACTTGCAGTGTACACAATCCGTGCCAAGTAGTAGCAACACATTTACAGCGCCGCTTTTTCGTAAATGTATGAGCGGGTATAACCGATGATTACGTTATTGGGACTTATATTTCAACTGATCTATTGACTGCTAACAATTGCGTAACCTTCCTACAGGAAACATCGCTACCATCTTCATTGGAAGATATTCCGCTAGCAAAACGTCGTAACATTTGGTTCCTCCACGATGGTGCTCCAGTCTACATTGGTCACAGAGTACGAAGATTTGTGAATAGATGATTTCCAGAACGATGAATAGAACGTTTTGGTCCTCGTATATGGATAGCACGCAGTCCTGTTTTAAATCAACCGAAGTTTTATTTCTGGGTCCATTTGAAGAACTTATATAAACTCTACAAACAAATTATGTGGACGAACTTATGCAGAAGACTTTCGAAGCATGTGTGTCAACGAGTGTGGCGAAACTAAGTTCGCCGTAATGAAGCATCGGTCCAATCGAATGGTGGGCATTTTGAAAACTTATTGTATGATTGAAATGTGTTTTTAAAATGTAGTTTTCATTTTCGTACTAAAGGAAAATAATCATAACTTAATTTTCGTTTTTTGGTATTGTTATAAAAAGAGGAAACAGTTGATTGTAATTAATGGCAACGAATTAAATGGTAAGTGGCTGATTTTGTACTAAGGGAAACACATTTTATTTGATGCTAGCTTTTCTTTACTACCACGACCTTCGTTATGGTAACGTTTTAAAAGAGAAAACGTTTGGTTAAACCTAATTCATTGTTTACGTAAAACCCATTACACGTTCTGGAGAAACCAACGACTGTTGATATTGCTTCTTTCGATAGCTCCTGAGCTCTGTGCCGCGTCGTTGTTCACATCCAATGTTGACATTGCTCTAATACTTCGTCCGTTACCTTTCTCTAACCACCGCACCGATGTCGTTAATACAAAAACAAGTTCGTGTATCGTCAGTTGACAACCTAAACAGAAAAACATCTGCTATCAATCCTACAAATATCTGTCTTTTAGGAATACAAAAATAAAGAATACAGTAGAACGATATTTAATTAGACTTTATTGTCAATCACACCGAGATATACCGTCTGGATAATTTGGCAGCATATACCGTTTACACTCTGTGTATAAGGAACAGTAGTGGACCAAAGATTGAACCTTGGGGATCCCCATTCGTGCATTCTCCCCAGGTAGATTTATGTCTCTGGATAATATTTCTTGGATTAGAATGTACAACATTCTGCAACCTTTAGGTTGCATATGACATTATCCATTGGTTGGATATACTATCACTCCTATAAAACGTCAATTCATTTAGGAGAATACTGTGAGTCACACAGTAAAAAACCTTAAAGAGTCGAAGAAAATATCAACCAGCACTATTTTATTATTTAATTCTTGTAAAATCTAGTGAACGTTTAAATGGCATCCGCAGTAGAGCAATCCCTTTCAAACACAAACTGTGATTTACTAAGAATACTACTGTCACTAAGTTGGGATACTATTCTAGTATACATCACTGTCCAAAAAATTTTGGAGAATGATTCCAGCAGAGAAACAGGTCTGCAGTTATTCACATCTCTGTCACCACCTTTCTTAAAGAGGGGTTTAACACCGACATCTTCCAGTCCCTCTGGAAAAATGCCTTAGTTAGTGAAGCATTACATATTAATGAAGCATTACATATTTCTGATAAGACTGGGCATATTGCATGGAAATAATGTTTAGTACTCTATCAGAAACACCTTCAAAACCATATGTGCTTCTAATTTTGAGATAATGTATAATTTTCTTAATTTCAGAAGTTGGTGATACGTCCATATGATTGAATATGTTTAAAAAGGAATTTGTTCGTCGGGATTGCACGGATGTTGTGGAACGGGGTATTGCGCCACGATTAAGAATAGGGAGTGTCATTAAGGTAAGTAAGAATTACGAAAAGGTCTACACTATAGTCCTGAGACAGTTACTGCCTGGTAGTTTCGAAAAAAACACGTAATTATTTACCGCCAGTTCGCAGATGACAGTGAACACACATAATCCCACACAGAATTTGGAGTTCAGTAGAATGAAAACAGAAATGGAGTAAAATTAACGTAGCGCTACTCAATCTGCATAATGACTCCGAGGAGAAGAGTGTGTACACACTGGTGCTAGCCTTTCAACAGCGCGGGTAATGGCCACTGTTGGTGGAGAAAGTGGCACCTGCATGGCAGTATCATGTCGATACTAGTATCACTGTTGTTGTGTGGGCTACTGTGGGAGTCAGCACCGACACAAACAAGAAAGGAGAGAAGTTGCTGTGGCTGATGGCAGGAATCCAAAATGATCTATACACGTCACATGCTGATTAATAGGATGCTTTGTTTTTGAAAGGAAAGAAACATAACTTCTCGTTATGAAGTGGCCACCTGTACTTCTTGCCTCCTAAATGCAGTTGCTTAATATACACTACTACCACTCGCAGAACACAGGCTATGTATCATTTCCCATTACTCAGAACTGATGTTCTCGAAGTCTGCGAGCGAACTGGGCCGACCAGCGAGGTGTGGCGCTGCCCGCTACTTCCATTGGCGCGTGGGTTAGCGCCTTCTTGGTGTTGTTTTGAAGCCCTACGGTGTTCGGTTCACAGTCGTTGCTTTAGGACTGCAAAATGGTGGCGGTGTCTTTTCTATCCCTACACGCTTCTCTATGGCACACATGTGTGTGCGTCACAATAGGGATAATTAAGATTTATTTTTCTTCAGGGATATACTTTCAATAAACTGCCAACATGTTTCGGAATCTTTTTATAACCCTAGGCGAGGAAGAATGAGAGAAAGCTAGAAGGCGTTGTTATATACTTATATGTTTATCTCCAGTATTGAGTTGAAAATAGCACCTCAATCAGTATAAGGAAAGGGAGGCACACATATGAGTCAATTCTACTGCTGTTAGTGTGAAACACGTATGAGTCAATTCTCCTGCTATTAACGTGAAACAAACTGCACAATACGGACAAGAATATGAAACTGAAATGCACTTATAAATATATACCATCACAAGAGAACTGCTAAAACCCCGCCTGGCTAACCGCGCGTTCTAACGCGCTGCTTCCAGAGTGGGAAGGCGTGCCGGTCCCTGGCAAGAATTTTCCGGGCGGATTTGTGTCGAGGTCCGGTGTGACGGCCAGCCTGTGTATGGTTTTTAAGGCGGTTTCTCATCTACCTCGGCGAATGCGGGCTGGTTCCCCTTATTCCGCCTCAGTTACATTGTGCCGGCGATTGCTGCGCAAACACCGTTTCCACGTACGCGTACACCATATACAGGGTGTTACAAAAAGGTACGGCCAAACTTTCAGGAAACATTCCTCACACACAAAGAAAGAAAATATGTTATGTGGACATGTGTCCGGAAACGCTTACTTTCCATGTTAGAGCTCATTTTATCACTTCTCTTCAAATCACATTAATCATGGAATGGAAACACACAGCAACAGAACGTACCACCGTGACTTCAAACACTTTGTTACAGGAAATGTTCAAAATGTCCTCCGTTAGCAAGGATACATACATCCACCCTCCGTGGCACGGAATCCTTGATGCGCTGATGCAGCCCTGGAGAAAGGCGTATTGTATCACAGCCGTCCACAATGCGAGCACGAAGAGTCTCTACATTTGGTACCGGGGTTGCGTAGACAAGAGCTTTCAAATGCCCCCATAAATGAAAGTCAAGAAGGTTGAGGTCAGGAGAGCGTGGAGGCCATGGAATTGGTCCGCCTCTACCAATCCATCGGTCACCAAATCTGTTGTCGAGAAGCGTACGAACACTTCGACTGAAATGTGCAGCAGCTCCATCGTGCATGAACCACATGTTGTATCGTACTTCTAAGGCACATGTTCTAGCAGCAGAGGTAGAGTATCCCGTATGAAATCATGATATCGTGCTCCATTGAGCGTAGGTGGAAGAACATGGGGCCCAATCAAGACATCACCAACAATGCCTGCCCAAACGTTCACAGAAAATCTGTGTTGATGACGTGATTGCACCGAAGTCAACATTACCTTCCTTCAATTGGGCCAACTGGCGGTGAATCGAGGAAGTACAGTACATACTAACGAAACTAAAATCAGCTCTAACATAGAAATTAAGCGTTTCCGGACATATGTCCACATAACATCTTTTCTTTATTTGGGTGTGAGGAATGTTTCCTGAAAGTTTGGCAGTACCTTTTTGTAACATCCTGTATATTCTACCTCGCAAACGCTTGGGTTTATACTCGTCTGGTATGAGGGGGTCCACTGGGGGCTGAACCGCACAATAACCCTGGGTTCGGAGTGGAGTGGCGGTAGGGTGGGTGGAATGATGTGGTCTGTTGTGGGGTTGTGAACCACTGAGGGCTTCCGCGGGATGAAGACTCTCCGTCGTTTCTAGGTCTTCGGTTTAATACAATAAAATGCAGTACAATTACTAAAAGGTTTAAAGCAGTACAGATATCATGCAGGAGACGAGGAATGGAATCGCAATTGGACGTGACAGAGTGGAGGGTAATATTTCGGACTGAGATACCATTTTGGTCGTTTTTTTTCAGTTTTTTGTCTCAGATACAAGGATCGATGGACAGATAATTTTTTCAAAACTGCTGGAGCTGTCACATATTTTTGAGCTTCGAGAAAGCGCTTCAATCCATTGTAAGTACCGAGAGAAGATGCACTCCAACGTTAAAAGAACGACGTGGAATAGTGTCAACAAACTACAAAAAGTTTCCAGGGTCATTGCCCTCTGTCTTCACTGAATAACAGTGGTGCAGGACGGCGTTGGATGCAGACAGAGCGTTGGTGTATTAGCGGTATTCAGAAGCACGATCTGGCGACAGAACATTAGACGGCCAGCCATTCTGCTGCGCGGTAACTGCTGAGCAAACACGGCCTGCTCGCCGTCACGCGGCGCGGTGTTTGGATCTCTGCCAAGTTGACACAGCGATATTAAAGCTGCACCCCAGCGCTCTGTGTACATATGCCTGTACTCGCCCACTGAATTCACCCCACACTCACACGCACACACACACACACACACACACACACACACACACACACACACACACACACTTTGAACACTGAGAAGCCAGAAAATTATTAATTTTGAAATAGGAATAGCTGAGTCTTTTTCTTAAACTTTTGGGGTAGTACCTGTGAAGTACTACATGTTAAGGTATCAAAGAGGGTAGAGTTTAAGTTGTAATGTGAAACAGTGGCTGTGTCTTGCAATAAATAAGAGTGCGCACGTCCATTTATCAAGACCATTACTGTTACAAGGCGAAATTCCATCGTGGATCGCTAATATTAAATGTCCCTAAAACAGTGATCGTATGAAACATGTACTCAAGAAGATATTGATTAAAACTTCCAAAATTGAATCATTCAGCTAAAAGAGCTAATTACTAATTTCAGATCCTACAGCATTTCCTTTGGGCGGGAAGTTAATCGTTATGCTGTCTTCTTTTCCCTAGCGTTTGTCTCGTCTAGTAGAGAGTCCGCTTTTTGAGGATATTGCAGTTATTTGAGAAATTATATTAAGTTTGAGGGAGGATGCCCTTCATGACGCAACAATCGTCAGGGTCACCTAAGATGAACGTAGTTGTGTGTGCTACTGTATTTTAACTGTCTGTGTATTCTCTGAGGTGGGGGTTGGGGACCAGCCCAGCATCTGCCTAAACCGTCGGAAACCACCTAAAAACTACACTCAGGCTGGTCGGTGTACCAGCCCATGGTCATTAATCAACAGCGTGAAATCGCTCCAGGCTGGCCCATTTCCATGCACTAGAAGCTAGCGTGCAGCGCATTACATTCTACTAGCGAATCACGATCTAAGTACACACTGCATCATTTCATCAAAATCTCCGTTTGGAATAAGACTACGTGTCTAATCTTTAAATACAGTGACTAAATATTGAATTCGTATCTACAGACAAGGAAATGGAACTACCAACTTATAAAACTACCTGGCAGATTAAAACTGTGTGCCCGACCGAGACTCGAACTCGGGACCTTTGCCTTTCGCGGGCAAGTGCTCTACCAACTGAGCTACCGAAGCACAACTCACGGTCGGTACTCACAGCTTTACTTCTGCCAGTATCTCGTCTCCTACCTTCCAAACTTTACAGAAGCTCTCCTGCGAATCTTGCAGAACTAGCACTCCTGAAAGAAAGAAGAGCTTCTGTAAAGTTTGGAAGGTAGGAGACGAGATACTGGCAGAAGTAAAGCTGTGAGTACCGGGTGTGAGTCGTGTTTCGGTAGCTCAGTTGGTAGAGCACTTGCCCGCGATAGGCAAAGGTCCCGAGTTCGAGTCATGGTTGGGCACAAAGTTTTAATTTGCCAGGAAGTTTCATTTCAGCGCACACTCCGCTGCAGAGTGAAAATCTCATTCTACCAACTTACAGTTTGCAGTTTTGTTACGTGTATATGTTAGGTTGTTTGTACAACCACAGCTCAAACAAAAATTAAAGGATTATCTTGAATTGTGGGCAACCCCAGCCAAATGTCCACATTTTATATGACGGCAATAAACACCGCTCTGGCTGTAGAAAGTTTATGAAAACCAGGCTCGGGTTCGTGTCTACTACATTATTTAACTCTTTTCTTGAAGCATCTACCCGTCCTTCACGTTACTGATAAAACTAAAACTCGCGTGAAAGACGGAGAGAGGTTTCAAGAAAGGGTTAAATAATGTTATAGACGCAATTACTTCATCTGAGGATGCCCCTAAACTGACGTGAAACCGACCGTGGTTTTAATAAACGTCTGCAGCCAGGGCGGTGTTTGTTAACTTCATATAAAAACCGAATAGATTTTGATATAAGGTTCACTGAAACAGCGAGTTTAATTTTAGATTGTATACAAGCATCGTATCACCGTGAATGGACTACAGAATACAAAAACATTTTCATTTACCGTACTTTGACAGGGGCAAACCCCTGTCGTAAGGTTACATTTAACAACAACTGGCCGCACCGTGCGTATTTCCAACTGACTCCCAACTGCTGCAGTTACGAAAATGAACGACCGTGCTTCCTTAAAATAAGAAGCCTACATTTCACATTAACAGATACGGTTCGAAATTCCTTGAACAGAGAAACCAATGTACAATATAAAATTATTTACAACACACATTAGATTTCTCCCATGTATTTCCTTTGGAAGTTTAAAATACGTCACTAATTGATGTATCTTCCGACAATGTGTTAACAGTTACAATAATTTCGACAATTTTTTGTCGTAATAATAGATACTTTGAGAAACTACTTCCATGATTTTTGTATTTGTTGAGTAGAAAGTTTTGTTATTAATGTCCATACGTAATAGCCACGTGTACTGAAACACGCATTTGTGTAAAATTTTTGTGATACGTTATACAAGGCTGTTGTTTCTCATCTCCTGTGTTAAATATCCATTTATATTATTTAGTGAGAAGTTACTTCCAGCAAATGGGTTGCGTGACAGTAAAAGGAAGGATAATCGAAAATATAAAATTTGCTGGTGACATGGCATGACAAAAAAATATTAAAATGCATTTATAATACGTTAAAACGAATGGACACCAGCTGCAAAGAATATGGAATGAGGATGAGTGTAAGAAGACTAAGTCGATGCCTTATACAAAGAAATCAAGGAAGGTAAGAGTGACAAGTGACAAGTTTATAAGCTTAGGTACGTATGATGCACTATGTTTTACGTAAGGAAAAGCGTTTTCTGTTGTCCATTAAATAAACTATTAAAGAAAAATTTGTGGTTGGAACGTATGCCTGTATGATGCCGAAACATTGTAATTGCGATGGAGAAAGAGGAAATGCTTAGATTGTTTAGAGACGTGGATTTGGGAAAGAATCGATCGTGTGAAATGAGCAGATGAAAAAGAGAATTCTGTTTTGCTACAGAAGGAGAATAAGAAATGAGGAATCCTGGAAACAATGAATAGCAGCAAAGAGAAACAGGCTAGGAGACTAGATGAGAAGAAACTGCGAAATAAAGGATGCAGTGATTGCTGGAACCTGAGAGGACTAAGGCGTACTGAACGTGCAGTAATTGACATGGTCATCGTTATTATTATAATCTTTACTACGCGAACCTGGGAGTCTAGTGGTAAAGCGCGTGCTTGGAAACCGAAACTTTGCTAGATTGTCTCCCGTTCGGACCATTAAATATTTCATTACTGGATGTTGGAAATTTGTGGTAAGTTCCTGTGGGACGACAGTGCTGAGGTCACCGGCCCCTAGGCTTACACACTACTTAGTCTAACTTAAACTAACTTACGCTAAGAAAAACACACACACCCATGCCCGAGAGAGGACTCGAACCAGCGACGGGAGAAGCCCCGCAAACGGTGGAAAGGTGCCTGAGGCCGCGCGACTACTCCGCGTAGCCTATTTCATTACTGAGATAGGGCGTTCAGGCACAATGAATAAATATTATCATCATCATTAATAGTTCTGTATTGTAATAGGATCCACAACGTTCTATGAGCATATTGTTTTCCTTTGTGCTTATTAATGTAGTTCTGTCAAAAAATGAAGCTGTTGTGAGTAGTCCTGAAATTTCAAAAAGCAGAGAGAAATATGATCTATAGAATATCTCCAGAACTACGAACGCCAAAATGTCCCACGAATTTCAAACTAAGGGGGAGATAGCATGTAGGGTTCAGTCAGACGTGTTAAGTTGGTTACAAAGCTTTTCGAGATTTTTTTCTTTCCTGTGATTATCTTCTCGAGCTGAGGAAATGTGTTTCACAGAAGTGGCATCCTCATGGATCGACTTTTGTTGCTGCCTGTTTGTAAAAGTGCACATAGCGTGCTGATGTATCTGATCGAATCGGACAAAAAGTAGTGTTTATCAATATCACCGGAAAACACCAGCGAGAGACTGTAAATGTCTGATAATACATGTCATTCCTTAATGAAACTAAAACTGTAAGGAACCATTGTTACTTACAAGCCAGCCGGAATGGCCGTGCGGTTATAGGCGCTACAGTCTGGAGCCGAGCCACCGCTCCGGTCGCAGGTTCGAATCCTGCCTCAGCATGGATGTGTGTGATGTCCTTAGGTTAGTTAGGTTTAATTAGTTCTAAGTTCTAGGCGACTGGTGACCTCAGAAGTTAAGTCGCATAGTGCTCAGAGCCATTTGAACCATTTTTTTGTTATTTACACCATTCATTCTAAACAGATCGATTACCTGTGTCGAAGATCATAATGTCATATTCAGAAGCCAGTACGGTAGCTGCTATTACAGGGCGCAGTTCCACAACAGAAACAGCTGCGTTTGGACTGGTACTGTGACCGAAGAGCACAGACAGCTGATGACTGGATGATAAAGAAAGTACGACGGTCCAAAGGTTCGTGACTGACATGCTGCGACCTTATGTGTTACCTCTTATGCGACAGTATCGTGGTGACACTTTTCATCGGGACAGTGCTCATCGGCCGGCCGGGGTGGCCGAGCGGTTCTAGGCGCTACAGTCTGGAGCTGCGCGACCGCCACGGTCGCAGGTTCGAATCCTGCCTCTGGCATGGATGTGTGTGATATCCTTAGGTTAGTTAGGTTTAAGTAGTTCTAAGTTCTATGGGACTGATGACCTCAGCAGTTAAGTCCCATAGTGCTCAGAGCCATTTGAACCATTTGAACAGTGCTCATCCACACACGGTACGTGTCTCCATGAACTGTCTACGTGATGTAGAGCAAGGTCCCCATATCTGTCTGTGATACAACATGAATGGGAGCAGCTCGGACGTCAACTTCGTCCCATTGCCAACATCCAGGATACCAAGGACCAGTTACAACAATTATAGGACGGAATGCATTCGGAGAGTATTCTACAGCTTTATGACATGTTTACAAACCAAATAAGTCTATGCGTCGAGGCTAGAAAGTGTGCACCGTCATACAGATGAGTGCGAGGCGAACGAGGAACACCGGCCATGGTGCGTACGTCACAGAAGGTCGCACTGCAGGTCTTCCAGGTGCCAGCAGCAGGCTCCGTTGGGGAGTGAGTTACTATTTTGGACGAGTTTGATAATTCTAGACTACGCGTTTGAATACATACAAGCTCTCAATAGCACACATAGAGTTAAGAAATTTAGTGGGCACCTTTTCAATTCCGTGGACACCGCACACTTCCTCGAGGTGCGGCGGACAAGCCGACTAGTGCGACGTCACAAGTTCGTTGAAGGGCCCGTATATTTTGTGGGGCCCGGGTAAGTGGGCTGATGCAGCAAAGTTCTTCGTTAATTTGACTCGATTATGTGATCATTGAAATTCTATCATATACCGTCTCAGTATGTGAAGTTTCATTCCTTTTCCCTCTCGCCTTCTGGGTGCTTCAACTTTTTAGTTCAAATGTCTCTGAGCACTATGGGACTTAACATCTGAGGTCATCAGTCTCCCAGAACTGAGAACTACTTAAACCTAACTAACATAAAGACATCACACACATCCATGCCCGAGGCAGGATTCTAACCTGCGACCGAAGCGGTCGCGCGGTTCCAGACTGAAGCGCCTAGAACCGCTCGGCTACACCAGCCGGCCAACTTTTTTGTCAGGCAGTGCATATATTTGCATTTATTGGACATATCATAATCAAACGGAATCACTACTCACTCGGTTGCCACTGAAAGGAATCCCATGAGGTTTTGTTAAGGTATTGGGAATGCTTCCTTGTTCAAGGCGACCGAATAGAGTGTAAGTTAAATAGTAGGTAGCATGTTTCGATTAAATTTCTTTGGTAACAACGAGAACAACAGCACTATTGTATCGAAAAACTTCTAAGTTTTCCATTAATGAGAAAATCGTTCCTAACACGTTTGTCGAGCTAACTTCCGATAGCCATTACTATTTTCTGCAGTTTTCTTGTGTTTCACAGAACTTGACATAAATAATTGAATATGGCCACTTTCTGTCTGAAAATAGATTTCAACTCGCCTCCTCAGAGGGTTCCAAACCCTACTGGTATTTTGCGTAGTGGATAACAAGATTCCACACATTACACTTCGTCATTATCAAATGTTGAAGAAATTTTAGACCTGACGTAATGCCCAAGAAAGAATACTTTTTGTTTACAACGAGTGAGCTTGAAGGCTGAGGACCTGGTCTACCAAAATCCATACAATTGCTAGGTTACATTGTGTTAAGATGTGCTTACTGGAATGTGGAGAATCACTATCGTGCATGAAGTACATCATACGAAAGACTCCTAGTGGTCTCTCATCAGAGTAATCAGCCATTGTGACGTGCAAGGAGCGTTTGCAGTTCGCCCTAATAAATGCATATGACATCATATACCGTTGCAACAGTTGGTAATCGGCAGTATCGGATATGATATACAGATTCAGTGCAGTGTGTTGTTTTAGTCGTTGCCTGGTAGTTGAACAAGTGGACACCTCTCACAATATTTATGATTGAACAACATGTACACTGTTTCTTTCTACTGATTTTTGTGCATTTTAAACTAATTTTCGTCTTATTGGGTCATCTTCAGAAAACAACTAACTAAAATCTAAAAGGGACGCGAGTTTTTAGGTAACCAGACTTATAAGCAAAGATACAATCCACTTGCTTAGAGCGTTGTGCATCAAACTTCGTTCTAACGTTGAAATTATAATAGTTCATGACATTTCTGTGAACATTTAAGACGTAAATGTGAGTGAGGGAACTGCTACAGCTGACTGTCTCGCCCTACGGGCGAAGTGGATGTTTCGAACTTCATCTTTAAGAATATGATCCCACTGCCTTAACGTTAGCGCTAGCCCGCTCAGTCGACGAGGAATATCATGCACTACTTCAAGTGCCCGGTAAAACACATTTGATAATGTAATGCCACTGTCGAATCCAGGTGGAAACATAACTTCTTTAACGATAAATTGGGCTTCAGTCATTTCTGACGGCTAATTTTTTCAGTAACGTAGTTGTAATCCACATACGAAGACAAGTATGTGCGGTGCTCAAATCATTCCATCACTGACCGTAAATATTTATCGTCAACTGAGCTACTGCTAGTGTATCTGTCTAATACCCTGAAGAGCCAAAGAAACTGGTAGATATGCCTAAAATCTATGGCTCTTTCGAGCACGCAGAAGTGCCGCAACACGACGTTGCATGGACTCGAATAATGTCTGAAGTAGTGCTGGAGGGAATTGTCACCATGAATCCTGCAGGGCTGTTCATAAATCCGTAGGAGTACAGGGCGGTGGAGATAGCTACTGAACAGCGCGTTGCAAGGCATCCCAGATATGCTCAATAACGTTCATGTCTGGGGAGTTTGGTGGCCAGCGGAAGTGTTTAAACTCAGTAGAGTGTTCCTGGAGCCACTCTGTAGGAATTCTGGACGTGTGGGATGTCGCATTGTCTGATGGAATTGCCCAAGTCCGTCGGAATGCCCAACGGACATGAATGGATGCAGTTGATCAGACAGGATGCTTACATACGTGTCACCTGTCACAGTCGTATTTAGACGTATCAGGGGTCCCATGTCACTCCAACTGCACACGTCAGATACCATTACAGAGCTTCCACCAGCTTGAACAAGTCCCTGCTGACATGCAGGGCACATGGGTTCATGAGGTTGTCTCCATACCTGCACACGCCCTTTCCCTCTATACAATTTAAAACGAGACTCATCCTACCAGGAAACATGTTTCCAGTCGTCAACAGTTCAATGTTGGTGTTGACGGGCCCAGGCAAGGCGTGAATCTTTGTGTCGTGCAGTCATCAAGGGTACACGTGTTGGCTTTCGGCTCTGGCAGCCCATATCGATGATGTTTCGTTGAATGGTTCCCACGCTGACAGTTGCTGATGCCGCAGCATTGAAATCTGCAGCAATATTCGGAAGGATTCCACTCTTGTCACACTGAACGATTCTCTTCAGTCGTAGTTGGTCCCGTTCTTGGAGGATCTTTTTCTGGTCGCAGTGATGTTGGAAATTTGATGTTTCGACACATTCCTGATGTTGACGGTACACTCGTGAAATGGTCGTATTGAAAAATCCCCACTTCTTCGCAATCTTGGAGAAGCTGTAACAACACGTACAACTCACTTAAATCTTGATGACCGGCAGTTGTAGCAACCTTAACCGATCTATCAACTGCGACAGAGATTTGTTGTAGCCTGCCGCAGTGGTCGAGCTATTCTAGGCTCTGAAGTCTGGAACCGCGCTGCTGCTACGGTCGCAGGTTCGAATCCTGCCTCGGGCATGGATGTGTATGACGTCCTTAGGTTAGTTAGGTTTAAGTAGTTCTAAGTTCTAGGCAACTGATGACCTCAGATGTTAAGTCCCATAGTGCTCAGAGCCATTTGCACCAATTTTAGATTTGTTGTCTTTATAGGCGTTGCCGACCGCAGCACCGTATTTTGCCTGTTTATATGTCTCTGTATTTGAATACACATGTCTATACCTGTTTCTTTTGCTCTTCAGTGTATAACAATGTGGGGTTTCTTCATAGTGGTCATCTCAGCCATAAATTTATTAACTGAAGGTGGCATTTACCCAATAATACTCAATTTATTTGGGGGTCTTCTTCGTTCCACAACAAGATAAAGACTTAAAAAAAAAGAGAAACATTCAACAAGTATATGGCTTTCAAATGTCTAAATAGTGCATCAATAACTGATCCAACACGTAGCCAAAAGACTTTGGTTATTCCTTCAACATTTTTTGTGTGATTAGAGCAATACATCCGAGGGTACGCAGTGTAATACAAAATGCGGGTAAGGAAGATATGGTTTCTGTCTGAAATAGTAAACGGAATGAACTTAGGTCGAAAGGGAGAATGATTGTATGGATCCACAAGTGCAACCAGTCCGTCAGACAGACGGTCGTAGACCCAGTAACGATATCATGAAATGGAAAGGTTACTGACGTTCAAAATACAGTCACTACTGTGGCAGACCTAAGAAATCATACTGATTTTCATTCAACGATTCACTGTGAAGTGCGTAACAGAAGGCGCATTATATTGAGTAACATTTCAGGTTTCGACAATGGAGCGTGGGGAAAATGACTGCACTCTTTAGTGAGAGCCATAATTTGTCTAATTTAATGTGCGTGATCTACAGACAGTAAATTAGAAGTGGACCAACAAACAACCATAGATTCTGTCCTGAATTATGATATTTTTGATAAGCTGCTTCTCAAGAGATATACTGCGTTTTCCTTCGAGAGTCTGCTAGCTTAGTTGTTTCAACATCTGTGTTACATTCTCATGCCAATCAGACAACCAAGTGATTATTCGCTCTGCCCTTACTCGTATAAGCTCGATCTCCTGTTGGCCAAATGTTACATGGGTCTCGTACACTTGAACATCATGCAGTTACGGGACGTCCAAGTCCTTCGTACATAAACATAAACATAAATTTCCCAGTATCCTCCCAAATAACTTGCCTTATCTCGAAACAAGTCGGTCCATCAGAGTTTGTTAATCAACTCAACAACTGGTTTCATGTAATGCCACTTACGACAACCTAATAGGCGAAAGATGAGAACGGTCATCACAAATGACACAAATAATTGCAAGAGATCTATCAATAATACGTTATGCATGCTCCCACCGTGGTTATGAGGCAGGGGTTAATCAACTTTAATTAAACATAAAGAAAACGAGTTTTCATCCGGTTGTGTGATCACATAAAAACTTCGGAGGCATTAATTTTCAGCACTCCCTCGTATCTTTCTAATTGAATTGTTAATACGTAATGATGGTGACATCGACGAGTGAACTGATGATTGAATGAAGTGGCTTTTGGGCTCCATCAGTAGGCTTTAATTCATATTGAAATGTAGACAATGTCACATATTGGTTCTATTAAACAATGAAGCAAGAAAGAGATGTGACCAGTTCGACGTCTCTGAGTCTCGTACGGGATTTTTCGGAAGTAAGTTTATGGAAGATTTGATGGGACCAAACTGCTTAGGTCATCGGTCCCTAGAAGTTGTTCGGCTTTTGCCTGTTGTACACTTCGTGAATGAAAGCTTGTTCACACGTCTCCTCAGAATTCTTTTGATTCCTCAGATCTCACATACGTACTCTGTATATTTTATTACAAGCTGGTTAACTTACTACTTCAAGCGCCTGGATTGTGCGATTACGTCAGATAATGTGTATCTCGGTGTGCATGTTGTGATCACTTCTATACGCTTGCACCTTTCTTAGTAGTTCACCAGCTGGCACTCCTTGTTTTTCATTATTTATATTTATCTTAACGAGTTGTTAATGATATCATCTTCACGATCCCTGAAAGGGCTTCTGGCAGAATGTGTAAGGGTATCTCAAATGAAAACGAGACATTATATGTAACGAGAATGGTGCGGAAGTTGGTAAAGAAAGTAGATGTATGCACAGAAGTGCCCTCTATTGCAGATCAGAAGGAACAACGCGAACGTTCGCCGCAGTGCCATTTGCTGATTGCTGCGGAATAATCTTGCGCCTTCCACTGTCCGTTGCGGGCCGCAAGACATTGTGGGAAACGTTTTCCTAGGCGCGGAGCGGTGGGTGTTGGAACGTAAAATGTGTAAGTGGTGTTTTTTTTAATAATTTGACGACTGTACATGATGGAGTGACACAAGAGATACCTTCTGACACTCTTTTTAATTTAATGAAAAATTTCTGTAATTGAAATAGGAAAATACGTAGGCTTTTAAGAAAAGTTCATTTTTAGGGCTACTAAATACATATCGCGCCATATCTCCTCTATTAAGAGTTGTGCAACAACATTATTTTATAATTCCCTTCAGCAGCGTATTTTGATAACGTGTGCAATGTTTCTGGCCAATAGAGACTCTAACAGTGTAGTAATCAATTAAAATCTCACGTATGCGGCAGAACTTTTACCAAACCAACATCTGAAATGCAGTAAGCGGCAAACTTTTTCCCTTTACATTTTTTACGGCCGGTGAAAGCGATAAAAAATTTCGGAAAGGTTTGGAATTATTTTTAGAGGTTATTCGAAGTCGACTGGTGCTATAGTTTTTGCCAGACGAGAGCAGTATTATGTGGTTCATTGGGACGACGCGAGGTCCAGCGTGCTGCGAGGAGCATTTGCTAGACGCGGTGCAATGCGACGTGAAGTAGTAGTGGAGGCGAGAAAAGCCAAACGTTAAGCGTAGTGCTCAGTCTAAAAATCTGTTAATGGTGGCACTCCGAAAGTATATGGAAGTTACGGAAGAGAAGGAAGACTATAGTATTGCGAAGACTACTGAAGATGCGCAAAGCAGTCAGACAAACGTTCTTACATCGTCAAGAAGAAGAAGGAGTGTTAAACATTTTAGTAAAAAAAAAAAAAAAAAAAAAAAACATTTCCTCCACGATGCGGATGAATTTCAGTCGCCGAAGTACAAGAAATTAATAGACTACCCAAGGAATACATGACAGTCTCGGTTGGTGTCTGCGGTTACGCCAAAGCTGAGGGAGGCACTGAGATGAGCAGATTCATTAATTACTTCAATGGGGAGAATTTTAATCGGCGTTCTCAATAACGCTCACAATAACAACAATATCGAATTCACTTTAACTATGGTTAAAGGCTCAGTACATATATATTTACAAATGTATTACACTAGACTCAATAAAACTTATTTCATCTTACCTGTTTAATTCATTTTTCTGCCAACTTCTGCCTCAATAAAGTAGTATTTTTATTTCGTTTGCCAACTCAGCGTCAGCCATGATTCACAAAATATGCTGGTCAAGTAAACTGCTCATCCTCTGAAGCATAGAAGCCGTCAGCCGACATTTCTGGTGAACGTTTCAAAAATAATCATATCGGAAGAATTGGCTTCTCTGTTGCTGACCGTGTCCGCGAAACAAATACTTAAGCTGTCGCCTAGAAGTTGCTGTTACTCATTTCGACTTCCCGAATTCGTCCAACCAAGCAAATCACTGTGACGTGTCGGTCGGTCTCCTCCCGAAGCACACGTGTGTTTTCTGCAGGTAGGGCCCGCAGCCGCATTGCGTTACCCGCGCCCTAGGAAAACGGTCTGGCATGTCTGCATTGTGCGAGAGGGGAGCGCAGTCTCCCACTCATTTCACGCAGCATGTTGCGGGAAAGTCCCGCAACCGCGGAAATATGTGCTCGACGTGGCATCAGTGAATCGTGTGTGCGTCAGACTTCTCTATGGTCGCTGGGACGCAGGAACTGTGAATTGTAGTACCGTTTTTGACTTTGGAAGGAGTGCCAGGAAAGGAAAATCATATCCAAACATCTGTTGTGTACAGCGAACATAGTATGTCACGTGTGCGTGTGTTTGTGTGAAGTAAACGGTTTAGAGGAAGTCGGGTGTCATTGAAAGACAGCAGTCGGTGAGGACAAGTTTACCGTGTCATTATCCCTCCCGTCACTGCTCTGGCGGATGCTTCTCAGCTTCGAAGAATAGCAGTCAGTCTTCGTGTTTGGGTCGCTGACTGGATAACTTGGTAAAGTAGAGGGATCCAAACACTTTATGCTTCAAATCTCCTGGCTTGGTTTTCTTCTTATCTCTACCCAACCCATAAACACGAACAGAATATTAAAGGTTTTGCCTCTGAAATTTTGATAGGTCAGGGATTGATGCGGGGATGAAATGCCTTCAAATAATTAACACAGACATTAGATGTCTCTTATGTATACATAAGTTTTGCGTGTTTCGGTTAATTTCTATGACAAAGCAGAAGCAGCCAGGCGAAGCAATATTCATCTTCCTCATCTAGATGCTGAACTTAACTACATGCTATTGTAGCAGTAATATCTTCAGAAAGATGGATGAATCCCCCTATAACTGGGTCAAAAATATGCGAGTACATATCAAGGTGGAGTACAAGTTCCACACCACTCTGTAACGGACTCGCCCCACGATATCACGCTGTCGTACACGCTCTGTATCAGATATTTGACTAGCAGTCATCCGTCTGCCAAAGTCCCACTGCTACCTCTAGGCTCTCTAGAGCAAACAAGAGTTCTTATTAAATATCTATGAAACAACAAAGCACTCGGTATGCATATATAAACACGCGCACGTATTACGTACGGTAATCATCACTACTAGACGTCTGAGATCGCGTGGCTAACTTCCCAACACATGGTGTTATATCCACAAGCCATCCCTCTGATTCCTTCAACGGTGATGGCGGATCATGAGCGTAGGAGTCTGAAAGTTCGGAAGAAACTGACTAAGTAGGAAAAAATATTACGTAAATTATAGGTGGAGGAGGAAGAAAGGAAAGCAACGGATTCCGCCTGATGGGTCCGAAAGAATAGACATCACGCATTCATATAATTGATTCGCCTCAATGGGCAATGAATCCTCAACCTTCAGTGCGGATGCACAATATTTTTCGACCCCCGGCAGGAAACTAAAATTAGCGAGCATTGAGGACACGGACGGGGCTGTGGATAGGAGGTGCTAGGTTGGAATATGTGTCGGACGGAGAGCTTGCCGAGATAGTCTGTGCATTTGCGATGAATACTGTGTCCCGATGGCGCAGTGGTTAACGCAACTGCCTAGTAAGCATGAAATCCCGTGCTCGGGTTTCGGTCTGTCACGTAATTTCACTCGTCGACACCGAGTCTGCATAAAGTCCCGATTCAGCTGATATCATCAGTTCCTTCTCTTTCCGTTCCTTTCTCCCTGTCCTCCGTCGATTTACGTAATATACATCACTCTGCGGATTCCGCGTTGTGTGTGTTCTTCCGGACACATCACAAAGGAGAGACACCGCGTATTCATAAAAAAAAAATATTTACACCCACTGTGTATAGATTATATACATACTAGGAATAGTTACGCCATGTCCCTGGCTCATATCTGTGGGACTCATCGAAAAATTAGCAATGAAACCAAAAAGTACATTGAAGTCAATGAATAATGAACAAAATAGACATTGAAGTGAAATAACTGCTACTTACGTGCAATATCCTCATCCTCCATTAATTCTGCATAATCGAGAAGGGATTGTGACGGACTCCCATCATTATCAACCCCTCTCCTCCAAGCGGGAGCTCTTACTAGCTTCGGCACTATTACCATGTACTGATCGTCTCAGGAATGATGCTTCGACAGAGATTGGACTGACATGGATAGGAGCTCTTCAGCACTCATTGCGTATAGGTGGCACTCAGGATGCGCGCGTATCCGGTTTCGGGTGAACTTGTACTGAGAAATCATTTCTGTAGAAATCACCAGGCGTGCTGCCACTTCCAACAAATTTACATGCAATGTGTTTCTCTGGAAATGGCTGCGCGGTGCTTCTGGAAAACGTTGAGTTACATTTATTTCTCCACACTTGTCGCTGAGTTGCAGCGCGAGGATACTTGCGTATTAAAATCTGTGTTTATTTGTCTGCTGGAAACTGTGGGTCCAAGGGACCTGGCAGGTCGCCTACGGACCACGGCGTTCAGTAATGCTAATTCACCATCTTTCTCCGTTCCCCTTGTGGGCTTAGAACTACAGTAGAGACAGTTACGGGGACAGTTGTTATCTGTCCCGCATACGTAAAGAACCCAACTGGCTTCAGTACCATCAACCTCGGTGACTCCTCTACAAAATTACCCATGAAGCTATTAGCCACAACTTGAGAAATAGGACTTCCCATGGCTTTACCATAAATCTGCTCATTATGTTTTCACTATGGTATATTTTTTTATGTCAGCCAGTGTGTGTTTAAAGACGTTCCCTGAGATCCTATAGAACACTTCATCGATTGTATGAAGCACCTCATAGAGCACTAATGTTATGAATTATCGAGATGATGCCGAAGCAGACCACAACATTGTTGTCACAAAGAGCCGGCCGAAGTGGCCGTGCGGTTAAAGGCGCTGCAGCTTGGAACCGCAAGACCGCTACGGTCGCAGGTTCGAATCCTGCCTCGGGCATGGATGTTTGTGATGTCCTTAGGTTAGTTAGGTTTAACTAGTTCTAAGTTCTAGGGGACTAATGACCTCAGCAGTTGAGTCCCATAGTGCTCAGAGCCATTTGAACCATTTTTTTGTCACAAACAGTGTAGTTCACAACCTGTACCACGTAGTAGTGGCATTTTATTGAAAACTGTTTTACACAGAAGCGCATATATCCATTAGTGGTGGAAAATATTTTTTTAAGGTGGGAAATTCAACATTTCGCAAGAATAATCGTAGAATTCTGATTTTAAACACGCTACTAATATGTTCTTATGTCACACCTGCAAAACAGTTCTATTACTGAACGTAAGACATCGAGGAGAGATGTATTGGAGTTAAAAAACAGAGTTTATGCCATTATCTGTCCATTATTAAGATTGTGAAGACGCATTTTCATATTATCAGTCGTTGCAGATATGTCTAGCTATGTTATGTAATTTATTTTTAGTTGACATTGGTACGATATTGACTGGAAATGTTATTAAAATTCAAGAAATACCGACTCTTCCTTATTACGTTCACCAGTGTCTGTTTAGATTGATAACTGCATTTTAACCGAGAATGTATTTTCATTTTCTCGTAGAAATTATGATGCGGGAAGATATTTCTGTCGCTTTGATCTGCTGCCTCCTTTTGTTGACGGTTGAATCGGTTTCTGGGACCAGATTTGATTTTGAGGGATCGCGGAAAACAATGGTTAAGAATGAGCTAACTTATTCATATTTTACACCGGAAACATTTATTTGCTACATTTTGCCAGGATTATTTCAATATTGCTATTTACGGTTTATTTTCTTATTCTCTACAAATTTTACTACCTAAACCAGCCAATACATTATCAGCAGAAAAGATCAGTATAGACAAATTTATATTTCTTATCTTGAATATATCTGCCATTCAGGAATCGTCGTTGATGTCAACATAACGTCCTACGCAGTATTCGGTGTAACTTATGTTAGCAGTTGATGTTATTCGTCATTAGTAAAACTGAGAACATGCCTCCTGATGTACACACATGAAACAGCGACCTTTTTTAAGGATTCTGCCAGTTTTGCTCGTTTGCACAGAATAATTGCCAACAATGAACCTAAAGCAGATTCGATACAATATTTGGTGTCAATGTCAGTATCTAGGTTTTCATCGATATACGATAATGTCGTATTTTTCGGCTTTTTTAACACGAAAGAATTTAAGTAGAATAAAAGTCGAATTATGAAAACTGTGTCAGGTTTGCGTGAACCAAATTTTGCTAACCACTGTCAGGAATAAAGGAAAATATTCCAAACCCAACAAAAGTAAAGGCCTTGAATCAAACTGCATGCTACACACACGTGTCATTGCTATATGTCCTACAATTTTTGCACTGAGAATTCATATCTACTTTAATGAAATTGCTTCTGGTACGGTACATACTAATATTAAGTTTTCTAAGTGTTAACTAGAATACTCGAGTCATTGTCATATGATTGTAGCTCCAGATTTTCTCTTTTTTTAAAAAAAAAATACCTTCACAAGAAACTTAAGTTACCTTGTAGAGTAAATATATGTATAATTAGTCGAAAACTATCTTATCTCCCCCTCCCTCTCCCCACCTCTTGTGGAGAAATTTGTATCTGAGAGATCACTGGCATTAATAAGTACAAACATAACTCTGATTAATCATTAGGTCTCTATTATCGTCCATGACTCAGCCCCTTATACGTTATCCAGGAACCAAGCGATTTTACTCTTCTTCGGATCTCCACAAATGTTTGCTACACTTGGAAGACTTTAGTGTTGACTACTTGCTATGATATACGCTAGTGTACTGGCGGAAAAAAAATCACGACATGAAAAAGGAATTGTGCGACATAAACGAAAGTTGGTAGGTGTGTTTCTACATCTGAAAGATGATGCGTATTCAAATTTCGCGCCAGTCGCATCGGATTGACTCTAGTAGTGCCACTATGAGGATGCAAATGACATTTAGTTTAATTATTCGCTGTAACCGTCTTGAGCGTTGGTTACCTTTGAGACTGGACTTGGTGTGTTGATGATAGTCAAGAATGCCTTTAAGGCAACAAAGACGCCATTATCAATACCTCACTGAGTTAGAACGACGTCGTGTAATAGAGCTGTGAGAAGATTGATGTTTCTTCTGCGATACTGCAGAAAGACGTGGCAGGAATGCAGTCACTGTACATGAACACTGGCAGCGGTGGTCACGAGATTGTACTGTCGAAAAACGACCGGGCTCCTGATGTCAACGTTGGACTAGCGGGAGGGAAGACCATGCTATTCGGCGTATGGCTCTGGCGCACCGTATTGAATCTGCAGCAGCAATACAGTCTGAGCAGAAGTTGGCACCACAGTGATGCAGCGAACTGTTACAAATCGGTTACTTCAAGGACAGCTCCGAGTCACACTTGTTGTAGCGTGCATTCCACAGACCCCAAACCACCGCCATTTGCGACTTCAGTGGTATAAAGCGAGAGCTCATTGGAAGGCAGGTGGATGTCTGCTGTATTTTCCGATGAAATCTGGTTCTACCTCGGTGTCAGTGATGGTCGTGTGTTAATTAGAATGGGGTACGATTTCGTATGACGCCAGGAGCACTCTCGTGGGTATGTCACGCACTCCTATTGCAAATTTCTACATGAATCGGTTGATACGACCTGTTGTGCTGTTATTCATAAACAGAAGTACAGCGGGTGTTTTCTAACAGGATAGCGTTCACCCACAAACCACTGTTGTAACTCAACATCCTCTACAAAGTGTCGACGTGTTGCCTTGGCTTGCTCGATCACAAGATCTGTCACCAATCTTACACATATGGGACATCATCGGACAACTCCAGCATCATCCACAAACTACATGCACAAATATAATCCCTAATTTTCGTTGTTCTGCATTAAATAATGTTGGTGCCCCGATTTATTTTCCTTCAGTGTATATTCTGATAATGTATTTTCTTGAATCGTGAATCATAATTGTGCTCGATGCGAACCCGAAATTTTCTTCTACACAGCCAAACTACTTCAACATTTCACACGACAAACAGTTGTTTACTTCTAAAATATTAGCGTTGATCGACATGAAGTTCTTTAGATGTGGGAACAAACACTTCAGTATTCGACTTATTTGTACATATTGCTAGATTCTTCTCTCCCGAAATTTTGTAGTGTGAGACGACAGACGAAGTGCACGGAAGAAAGAGGTATGCGAAGCGGCCTATTGCAGCCGTGTTGGCCGTCCCACACTGGCCATGTAAAAGTGAGGGGAAGTCACAGAGAACGGTCAAATTGCATGCATGCATGTCCGAAGGATCACTGCAAAGGACTTTTTAGCAACACGGGGACTGCAGTATCGTACTTATCCGCCGATACTAGATAGCAACTTCAGTTAACATGTGCCCCCCCTGTACAGGAATTATACAATGAGTACGTGTGCAGGTTGTCAAGCATGAAAGACGATCTATCGAAGTTTGGGGCTGGCCATGCGTCATAAGCGGCTAGTGAAGGCGGGTGAGGTGACCGCTCGCGCAAAGGGGGACACAGGTTGAGGTCCTGGTCCGGCACAAATTTTCCTAATCGTCATTCCATTACACAACTGGTGACTGAGTATTTGCAAATGCGAATACATTTCATGTATTACATGACGCCTATACTCGCTGTAGTGCAGGCACGTCCGAAGAAATATTGCATAGTATTTCTTACCAAAACAGGCACTGCAGTAACGAAACTATCCACAATTACTCTGAAACATCACATCCCTCAGTTTAAAAACAGGCAGCTATACATAATAACAATGTGGCATGTACAAGGACACTGCTATAAATGGTTCATATGATTTACTATATCTTTTAACCGATTTATGTTTTCACAGCTAAGATCGTCAGCAATTTAAATTCTCTTGAAGGTACGAGAAAAAGGTATGAAACAACAGAAATATGACGTTATCGGGTAATTTGCTGGGTAATAATAAATTTTAGCAAGGAGATTCTCAATCCATAGTAGTTCACTGTAAATGTCGTTGGCTTGATAGGAATATAAAGAAATAAATAGATAACCAATTTTCAGGTTTTAAAGTTTAACTCTGAGATGAAAGCCGCTAATGCAACTGGTAAGCACTGTGGCCTAGTGCCTTTTAGTCCCGCTTGAGGATGGTTAGCCCGGACTTGTTATACCTCCTCTCTGCAGTAGAGTTTTCTAGCCGGGAGTAGTAGCTGTTTTTCGGTGTTCCGTGAAAACGTTCAGTGTATGCTCATTCTGTGTTACAGTGTTTTGTATTCTTCTTTGTCAGAGGCTTAGACCACTTTATAGCTGTAATTATGTCAAGAATGCTTCATAGTAAATGCAAACTCTGTTTCAAATTCGACACGACAACAAGAGATGTTCAACCAACTTCATTAAAGGTGCACGACTGGATCGTGGATGGTACAGGAATGACATTAGATCAAATTCATACTGATTACAGTGTCACGGAGCTCCTATGTTTTTCGTGAATCTGTTAAGTCCTGGGCCGGCCAGAGTGGCCAAGCGGTTCTAGGCGCTACAGTCTGGTACCGCGCGACCGCTACGGTTGCAGGTTCGAATCCTGCCTCAGGCATGGATGTGTGTGATGTCCTTAGGTTAGTTAGGTTTAAATAGTTCTAAGTTCTAGGGGAGTGATGACCTCAGAAGTTGAGTCCCATAGTGCTCAGAGCCATTTTGTTAAGTCCTGTGTTGCTGGACACTAATTCGTCCGAACAGGCCTTAAAAGTCCCAACGGTACCGACCGACCGCCGTGTCATCCTCAGCGCATAAGCGTCACTTAATGTGGATATAGAGGGGCATGTGGTCAGCACACTGCTCTACCAGCCGTTGTCAGTTTTCGTCACCGAAGCTGCTACTTCTCTGCAAGTAGCTCCGCAATTGGCCTCACATCCCGCTCGCCAACAGCGCTAGGTAGACCCAAATGGTCACACACCCATCTACATCTTCATCTACATGGCTACTCTGCAAATCGCACTTAAGTGCCTCGCAGAGGGTTCATGGAGACATCTTCACTCTAATTCTCTATTATTTCACTCTCGAACTGTGCGCAGAAAAAAGAACACCTATATCTTCCCATTATAGCTCTGATTTCCCTAATTTTATTATGACAATTGTATCTCCCTATGTAGGTCGTCTTGAACAAAATATTTTCGCATGTGAAGGAGAAAGCTGATGAATAAAATTTCGTGAGAAGATCCAGACGCAATGAAATACGCCTTTGTTATAACGATTTACAACCCAAATCTTGTATCACGTCTGTGACACTCCTTCCCCAAATCTCTATAATACAAAACGTGCTGCCCTCGTTTGAACTTTCTCGATGTATTCCATTAATCCTATCTGGTAAGGATCGCACACTGCGCAGCAGTACTGCACGAGAGAGTAAGCAAGCGTGGTGTAGGCAGTCTCCTTGGTAAATCTATTGTATCTTCTTAGTATTCTGCCAATAAAAAGCAGTCTTCGGTCCTCCTTCCCCACAATATTTTCTATGTGTTGTCAGCAGTTTAAGTTGTTCATGATTTCAATTACTAGGTATTTAGTTGAAATTACGGTCTTTAGATTTGATTGATTTACTGCGTAATCGGAGTTTAACGAATTCCGTTTAGCACTCATGTGGATAGCCTCACACTTTTAAGTATTTAGGGTCAACTACCTATTTTCGCACCATACCGATCTCTTACACAAATCGTCTTGCAGTTGGTTTTTATCTTCTGATGACCTTACTAGACGATAAACAATATAACAATAGTGTCATATGCAAACAATCAAAGACGGCTCGCTGTGCGGCTAGGCCGGCCGGGGTGGCCGAGCGGTTCTAGGCGCTACAGTCTGGAACCGCGCGACCGCTACGGTCGCAATCTCCAATCCTGCCTCGGGCATGGATGTGTGATGTCCTTAGGTTAGTTAGGTTTAAGTAGTTCTAAGTTCTAGGGGACTAATGACCTCAGCAGTTAAGTCCCATAGTGCTCAGAGCCATTTGAACCTTTTTTTTCTTGTGCGGCTGGTCCCGGCGGAGGTTCGAGTCCTCCCTCGACCATGGGTGGGTGTGTTTGTCCTTAGGATAATTTAGGTTAAGTACTGTGTAAGCTTAGGGACTGATGACCTTAGCAGTTAAGTCCCATAAGATTTGACACACATTTGAACATTTGAAAGGCGGCTCCTCAGATTATCTCCTAAATCGTTCGCAAAGGTAACGAACAGCAGAGGGTCTCTAACACTACCTTGGGGAACGCCAGAAATCACTTCTGTTTTATTTGATGAGTTTCCGTCTGTTACTACGAATTGTGACCCCTCCGACAGGAAATCGCGTATCCAGTCGCATTATTCAGACAATATTAAATAAGCACGCAATTTGATTAGAAGTCACTTGCGAGGTACGGTGTCAAAAGCCTTCTGAAAATCTAGGAATACGGAATCAATTTCAAATGTATTGTCGATAGCACTCAACACTTCGTTTGAATAAAGACCTAACTATGTTTCACGAGAACGATGTTTTCTAAATGCGTGTTGAATGTGTGTCAATACACCGTTCTCTTCGAGGTAATTCACAATGTTAAAACACAGTATATATTCCAAAATCCTGTTGCATATCAACGTTAATGATATGGGCCTGTAATTTAGTTAATCACTTCTGTTGCCTTTCTTGAATATTGGTGTGGCATTTGCAACTTTCCAAACTTTAGGCACCGATCTTTCGTCGAGCGAGCTGTTATATAACATTCTTAAGTATGAAGCTGTGGCGTCAGCATACTGTGTAAGGAATCTAACTGGTGTACATGTGGACCCGAAGACTTGCTCTGTAAAGCTATTTAAGGTTCTTCACCACTTCGAGGATACATACGTTGGCAGCTGTTCTTGATTCCAGTTCTGGAATATTAAAAAAATGGCTCTGAGCACTATGGGAAATTAACTTCTGAGATCATCAGTCCGCTAGAACTTAGAACTACTTAAACCTAACTTACCTAAGGACATCACACACCTCCATTCCCGAGGCAGGACTCGAACCTGCGACAGTAGCGGTCACGCGGCTCAAGACTGTAGCGCCTAGAATTGCTCGGCCATCTCGGCCGGCTGGAATATTCACTTCGTCTTCTTCGGTGAAGTACTGCACAAGCCCGACAGCGCCTAGCTTCGGTGATCTGACGAGAACCGGTGTTACCAATCTGGCAAGGCCGTTGGTGTTGCTGGAAAGGATTCTGTTAAGACCTGGAGGGAAGGCTGAGTTTCGTCACCGTGATGATCTGTGACTACTCCCATATATTCTAACGATGATGTGTACTATAAAAACGTACGCGTTTTTAACCTGCCTCTGAGGTTGGGACCTGTTCGTTAAAAGGGGCTTTAATCAATCATGTGGAGGTGAAACAAACCAATAAAAAACGTCTATCCAGCCCGCATAAATTGGAATGTATCAGCGGTGTCAGGTCGGATGAAATGCATGTCAAGCAGAATACTGTTACACATCGCATTATCTGTGTGTACGAAGTGCATGCTATTTACAGTGGACATGTAGGAACGTGTTTTAACTGTAATGAAACTGGCGATCACAGAACGAATTATCCATCATCGCAGGACGTCGCATTGACGAACTTACAGGCAGCTCTTGAACATCAATATGTATAGGCAGTGTTGACACCGCACTCCCGTGCGCACTACAGAATGCCGTCATATCAAACCACACAGAACAGCAACGAGTACGAACTCTTGAGAAGTACGACAAGGAAAGCAGTGCTTGTATAGATGAGAGTCAGTCCCACATCCGAAAGAAACGAAAAATGAGATTTAGTGACAACAAACCAGCAAAATACGAAAGGGGAAGCTGTAGCAGACTGCCTGCAGAGAAAAATACATCTGCGACGCGGCATCAGAATGCTGTTATACAACAGATGGATTCCGACGTCGGTCAAGACCAATGCAAAGGATGGTTCCTCCTATCTGTTGTTAGAATTCGCTGCCACTCGTGCTGAGATGACAATGATCTACATCGAGATTAAAAACTGTGCGGCAAACAAAAAGATGGCCAGGCTCTTGTCATCACAGGAGATGACTGTTCTGCAGACGCAGAACGACGACAACGCCCGCCGTGCGGTTCACTCCGGCATCCCTCAGTTATCTAGCCCGCTCACAAATGTGGATATGTGGGCCAGATTCCGCGCGGTCCACAGTGGGAACGCGATTTAATATTCTGTGTCATGTTGATTAATACAGACTGCAAACAGGAGATAGCGTGAGGCCAGCTGCTAGAACGTGTGGAAGAGCAGGGTTACGTTGACATTTGGATGTACGCGACACGGTGTAACATTAAACAGAGGTCGTGACCTGGCGCCCTGCCGCGGGCCTGCGCACAGCGAACTGCACGCGCCGGCCGCTGCTGCTCTGTATAACCCGACCACACGCCACCCCTCCGGAACATACTATAGCTCTTTTGAGTTGGGCTGGCTGGCCATTCTATACCTCTTTGTGAACTACGGGGAATGCCGTAACTTGTACTCTACGAGTCGCCATTGAGTGAGAGGCTAGACTGCTTTTTATAGTACAATGCAGTAAAATTTCTGTTCACATCTAGAACTAGGATGTATGAATGTGTACATGTGGCTGTGCGCGCACTTATTAGCTTGATTTTATCTACAGCCTTTATCGGAGTGATATAAAAGGGGGCCTGAAAAACATTCCTTAGAGTTTCCTAACCTGGATTTCCGGAGATATTTTCCGCCTTTCGTTACTCCAGTGTGTGGGAAAGACTCAAAAATGACTGCACTTAATCGTATTGTGGAAAGCTACTACAGTTGTACGCTTAGTAAAACGCACTATTTCATATTTCTGCATATTAAAACTAAAGCTCTCTCTCCGGATTCCTTATTTAGTAGCACGTTTTTTCTGAGAGATAACTTCTCAGGGAATACACACATAAAATTCAAAAAACTGCGATAGTAGCTGATGCTATAAATTAAGTCTTTTAATATAAAGTATAGTTGCACTTCTAAAAACTACTCCTGTGTCTATCTATAAAAGTTTAAAGTTAGTTGGAAATCGGGATGGATATAGCGTCCGAAAATGCTTTACTCAGTAGAAAATTGAATGGGACTGAATTGAAAGACGTTCGAAAGTCTTGAAACTAGGAATCCATCCGTTTACCTCAATCTGCAGCGTTAATACGATGCGCGAAGACGTTGAGATCGATGTTGTCGAACTCAAGACTGGTCGTCTTGTAATACATCTTCGTTATTCACTCTGGGTGATTATGTTTGAGCTCAGAATATTCTCGAGACGTCTGCTAGATATTGAGATAAAAATACGAATTACTATCTGAGAACCTGGCGTTATTCAATTCGTCCATCTCCTCCTTTTTCCTCCCTCTGTCCATCTCCTCCTTCACCCACTTTCTTTCCATCTCCTCCACCCCATATCCTCCATTCCAACTCTCTTTGCAGCCCCTTCCACTCTTCTCTCTGTCCGTCTCCTCCTACGCCTCAGCCCATCTACTCCTCCCTATTCTCTCTATCGATCTGCTCCTCCCTCCTCTGCCCATCTCATCCTCCCCCCTCTAATCCTTCTCCTCCATCACTATCCTCTTGCATCATCTCCTCCTCCTCCCTCCGTTCGTCTCCTCGTCCCCCTATCTCTGTCCCTCTCTTTTTCCCCTCTTCCTGTCCGTCTCCTCCTCTTCCATTTCTATGCACATTGCCTCATCCCCTTTTGTCTTTCATCTCCTCCTCCCCCTCTCACTCAATATCTCTTCCTCTCCCTGTCACTGTCCAGTTTCTCCTTTTTCCTTTCTCTGTTCATCTTGTCCCCTCTCTCTGTCCGTTTGCTTCTCTCCCTCTCTTTCTCCATCTTCTCCTCCCACTTCTTTATCCATGTTTAAACATTCACCCCAACACGAAGCTGATGGTTGTTACCCCCATATTATTTCTTTCTTGAGTGTAATTAAAATTTGTATCAAAAAAAGGTTGAAATTGTACCAAGGGCTTAGGATCAGCTTTTTACCCATAGCTTTGCGCGTGTGCGCATATGTCAAACATACGCTGACGGAAAAAGTTGCAACACCAATATGAAGTTATCAGACATAATGGAAATTTGCTACATTTAAAACGTGATTTCTACTCAGATTTCGAGATAGTCGCGTAATAATGGCGCTAACTTTGTACTATGAAAACGCAAATTATATTTGCTTTAAATACAAGCTGTAACCGTCGTGACGTTGGTTACCCTTGATATTGGACATGGTGAGTTGATATTAGTCATGAATGCCTTTGAGGCGACAAAGACACCACTATCAACACCTCAGTGAGTTTGGAAGAGGTTGTGTAATTGGACTACGAGAAGCTGCACGTTCTTTTTGTGATAGTGCAGAACGACTTAGCAGGTATGTAGTAACTGTACATGACCGCTGGATGCGGTAGTCAAGACAACGTACAGTCGCAAGAAGACCAGGCTCCGGACGGATGCGTGCCACTGCCAAGAGGGAAGACCATCGTGGTCGGCGTATGGCTCTGGCCCATCGTAAGGCGTCTGAAATTTGAGCCCCAATTGGCACCGCAGTGACACAACGAACCGTTACGGAACGGTTGCTAACAGGACAGTTCCGAGCCAGACATCCTGTAGCGTGATTTCCACTGTACCAAAATCACCGCCGTTTGCGACTTCAGTGGTGTCAAACGAGTGCTCATTGGAGGACAGATGTAGATCTGTTGCGTTTTCTGATGGAAGCTGGTTCTGCCTCGTTGCCAGTGATGGCCGTATGTTGATTAGGAGAAAGTCAGCTGAGGCTCTGCGACTGACCTGTCAGTGTACAAGACACACTGTGCGTACACCTGAAATTACGGTTTGGTGCACGATTTCGTATGACAGCAGGAGCACCCACGCACCCTAACTGTAAATTTATACCTCAATCTGGTGATTCGCATTGTTGCGCTGCCATTCATTAGTAGCATTCCAGTGGGTGTTTTACGACAGGATAACGATCGCTCACATACCGTTGTTGTAAGTCAACATGCTTTACAGAGTGTCGACATGTTGCCTTGCCCTGCTCGAGCACCTGATCTGTCTCCCATCTAGCACATATGGGACATCATCTGACGACAACTCCAGTGTCATCTACAAAAAGTATTAACCGTCTTTGTATTGCCCAATGAAGTGCAACAGTAGTGGAATTCCATCCAACAAACTGACAACTGTCACCTGTACAATACAATGATACAAATTTGCTTGCGTAAATTCGTCATTTCGGCTGTTACACCGGTTATTTTTATACCAGCATTTCACGTTCTCAATGGCGTATCTCCAACTTGCATTACAATGATCTTGCAATCAAATATGTCACCTAGAAGTATGTATTCAGGAAATTCCGTTACTCTACATTAATTATTTTTTGGTGTCAGTATTTTTTTCCCGACAGTGTATTTAAAATATATTTTGTGTGTATCTCTAAAGACTTTTGACCTAGAGTTTCATTTTCAAGACGCTTAATGTTTGTGACGTCGCATGTTCTGCACAATGTGTCGTGGGATGATATCATTTAGCTGGTACATTTACATTCAGTAGTATATGTTAATATTGTTTGAAATAGTGTCACGAACACAGTTAGGGAAGATGTAATAAATTGAAACGTCGTGCTTCGTGGGGCAGTTTCCTAAGTGAAAAGCGAAAATGTAGTACGCGACAATTCGTTTTTCCTTTCATCATTTGTGGTGGTTGTCACCGAGAAATGTTTCATAAAGCTATGAAACTACGCGTAAGGTTTGTTGCAAGTCACTGTGTACTCTCATTCTCAAATACTGGATGACTCAAGTAAAATTATTTGCCAGTCATAAGCTACACTCCTTTTCTCCCCCATCTCCACTCCTTTGGTAGGTAGGTGGTTCTTGACCTCACAGAGCTGATTTCAAGACAGTGATTGATTTGTGTACCAAGTTTTGTTGAAGTTGTCCCAGTGGTTTAGGAGGAGACATGAAACATACATACCTACATCCTCGTATTTACTTACATCCGTTTTTGTAATATGTGTGGATTCTGAGGGGAACACGGACATTATTATTAAAAACTGTCTAATGTCAGAAGTATTTGTAACGTATTTCCATCTATGTAACAATATGCTATGAGTGAATTCAGGCTTTGAAAGTCTGTTCCATAAACAAAAAATCAACGTAAGTTTCGCATATGTGGCTGTTTTTACAGTAAAGATATATGAGGTCTGCAGGTCAATGACGACGCCGTTTCATACAACGATAAAGAATTATATTACTGATTACTGTTGCCGACACCTCACCTGGTTTCGCCTGTGAAAATGAATTTATAGTTCGTGATAAAAATGATCTTTAGTACAAGTCGTTTACCGAGCGAGGTGGCGCAGTGGTTAGACACTGGACTCGCATTCGGAAGGACGACGGTTCGATCCCGCGTCCGGCCATCCTGATTTAGGTTTTCCGTAAATTCCTTAAATCAGTCCAGGCAAATGCCGGGATGGTTCCTCTGAAAGGGCACGGCCGACTTCCTTCCCCATCCTTCCCTAAACCGATGAGACCGATGACCACGCTGTCTGGTCTCCTTCCCCAAACCAACCAACCAACCAACCAACAAGTCGTTTCGAAAACAGTGATTACCATTGGATTGCATTGGATTGGTTGGGGGAAGAGACCTAACAGCGAGGTCATCGGTCTCATCGGATTAGGGAAGGAAGTCGGCCGTGCCCTTTCAAAGGCACCATCCTGGCATTTGCCTGGAGCGATTTAGGGAAATCACGGAGAGCCTAAATCAGGATGGCCGGACGCGGGATTGAACCGTCGTCCTCCCGAATGCGAGTCCAGTGTCCTAACCACTGCGCCACCTCGCTCGGTTCAGTGATTACCATTCCCATGCTGTTTTGCGGCCTTAAAACCTTTGGTCACCAGACTCTAGACCATTAAGCCATATTTTTCACTATGTGCTGTGGGCTGAGGTTATGTGACAGAGTTGATGGTGTAGCGTCTATAGATTAGGACGATATCGTCGGCGAGCCCCTTGCTACTATTCAATCGTTAGTGTTGACCTGTTGCGAGTCCCATCTACCGTAGTAGGTAGTCCACTTAAACCGCAATCAAGTAAGGCTTAATTCACGTGAGTGTGTGTCAAGTGTCACCTGGAAGTCAATGTGGGTCAACGTGGAGCCTGACTTTCCAGTCGGTATCATGTGTTTATGGGAACAGTTGGAGGATAATGATTTATTACATGCAGCGTGTCATTTAGTGACAAAAAACCGGTTTATGTCCACAGAAAAATGATGGAGACAATGTAATAGCCCTCAATAACGATAATTTTGCACCTAAGATTTTGATTTGTTGTAGGGAACGTTAGTAGCAGTGTTAAAAATGGTTCAAATGGCTCTGAGCAGTATGGGACTTAACAGCTATGGACATCTGTCCCCTAGAACTTAGAACTACTTAAACCTAACTAACCTAAGGACATCACACAACACCCAGTCATCACGAGGCAGAGAAAATTCCTGACCCGCCGGGATTCGAACCCGGGAACCCGGGCGCGGGAAGCGAGAACGCTACCGCACGAGCAGTGTTACAAATACCAGAAGAGGAAGATTGCTGCAAGGAAGGTGAGAGCTCTTGAAAGTGACAGGACACTGCTAAAAGTGTATTATGTGAGACAATCAATCATTTGAGGAGAGCAGAGGTAGCATCTATGGACAAACTGTTTTTGAAGTTTCAGGATTTCTTTCTTTCTACAGGGATCATTGCCTGCAGTGCCCGTAATGCACCACAGGATTAGCACATGGAACGAACCTTCACTGTACCAGAAACCATGCAGAAGACCACACTACTTGAAACTGACTTCTAAAGAATCTATCATTCAGAAGATAGCTGATGGTATAACAGAAGACAGTAGTAGCCAATGGGGGACAGGAATTGTAATTTTACCCAGTTCAAGGAAGTGTCAGTATTGTTGCAACTATCGCCACTTGAGCAATACAACAATGATGGGTAATTACATAATTCCAAACAGAACAGAAAGGATTGATAATCTTGGGCAGTGTCAGTGCTTCTCGATCATGCATTTGAGAAGTGTTTACCTTCAGATGGAGCCGATACCAGAAAACACGAGAAAGACAGCGTTTTCGTTGCTTGAGGACATTATCACATGGGAAAAACGTCACCTAGTATGGAGAATTCACCATCAATATTCCAGATTTTGTAGGCAAATTTGGATGTCATAATCGTTTTTCTAAGAGATGTGCTACATATAGCAGCAATTAAGAAAGGTATTCAGGAGATGCGGGCTGCACATTTAACATTAAGTTATCTAACTGGTTGCAGATTTATCATTGAGTACCAAGAAATTTCAGTTTATGTCGGAAGAAGTGTATTATTGGGACATGTAAGTAGAGACCCATCTGAGACTGATAGAGACTGAGGGTGATTTATCAGCATCAGGGTTGTAGCGGTCTTTCCTGCACCGTGTGATTTACACTGAGGAGCCAAAGAAACTGGTACACCTACCCCGCGAGCACGCTGAAATGGCGCAGCACGACGTGGCATGGACTCGACTAATGTCTGAGGTAGTGTTGGAGAGAATTCACACCTTGAATCCTGCAGGGATGTCCATAAATCCGTGAGGGTACAATGCCCACATAGTACTACGGACAGAAAGTTGGCTGAAACCAGATGTAAACAGTAATGAAATTCTAAACTCAGATTGGAATGTGTACCGCAGAGACAGGCTGGACAGTGAAGGGGGCGGCATGTTTATAGCGATAAGAAGTGCAATAGTATCGAAGGAAATTGACGGAGATCCGAAATGTGAATTAATTTGGGTGAAGGTCACGGTTAAAGCAGGCTCAGACATGGTAATTGGATGTCTCTATAGGCCCCCTGGCTCAGCAACTGTTGTGACTGAGCACCTGAAGGATAATTTGGAAAATATTTCGAGTAGATTTCCCCACCATGTTATAGTTCTGGGTGGAGATTTTAATTTGCCAGATATGGACTGGGGGACTCAAACGTTCATAACTGGTGGCAGGGACAAAGAATCCAGTGAATTTTTTAAAAGTGCTTTATCTGAAAACTACCTTGAGCAGTTAAACAGAGAACCGACTCGTGGCGATAACATATTAGACCTTCTGGTGACAAACAGATCCGAACTATTTGAAATAGTTAACGCAGAACAGGGAATCAGCGATCATAAAGCGGTTACTGCATCGATGATTTCAGCCGTAAATAGAAATATTAAAAAAGGTAGGAAGATTTTTCTGTTTAGCAAAAGTGACAAAAAGCAGATTTCAGAGTACCTGATGGCTCAACACAAAAGTTTGTCTCAAGTACAGATAGTGTTGAGGATCAGTGGATAAAGTTCAAAACCATCGTACAATATGCGTTAGATGAGCATGTGCCAAGCAAGATCGTAAGAGATGGAAAAGAGCCACCGTGGTAAAACAACCGAGTTCGAAAACTGCTACGGAAGCAAAGGGAACTTCACAGCAAACATAAACATAGCCAAAGCCTTGCAGACAACCAAAAATTACGCGAACTGAAATGTAGTGTGAGGAGGGCTATGCGAGAGGTGTTCAATGAATTCGAAAGTAAAGTTCTATGTACTGACTTGGCAGAAAATCCTAAGAAATTTTGGTTTTATGTCAAAGCGGTAGGTGGATCAAAACAAAATGTCCAGACACTCTGTGACTAAAATGGTACTGAAACACAGGATGACAGACTAATGGCCGCAATACTAAATGTCTTTTTCCAAAGCTGTTTCACAGAGGAAGACTGCACTGTAGTTCCTTCTCTAGATTTTCGCGCAGATGACAAAATGGTAGATATCGAAATAGACGACAGAGGGATAGAGAAACAATTAAAATAGCTCAAAAGAGGAAAGGCCGCTGGACCTGATGGGATACCAGTTCGATTTTACACAGAGTACGCGAAGGAAGTTGCCCCCCTTCTTGCAGCTGTGTACCGTAGGTCTCTAGAAGAGCATAGCGTTCCAAAGGATTTGAAAAGGGCACAGCTCATCCCCGTTTTCAAGAAGGGACGTCGAGCAGATGTGCAGAACAAATAGACCTATATCTCTAACGCCGATCAGTTGAAGAATTTTGGAACACGTATTATGTTCGAATATAATGACTTTTCTGGAGACTAGAAATCTACTCTGTAGGAATCAGCATGGGTTTCGAAAAAGACGATCGTGTGAAACCCAGCTCGCGCTATTCGTCCACGAGACTCAGAGGGCCATAGACACGGGTTCCCAGGTAGATGCCGTGTTTCTTGACTACCGCAAGGTGTTCGATACAGTTCCCCACAGTCGTTTAATGAACAAAGTAAGAGCATATGGATTACCAGACCAATTGTGTGATTGGACTGAAGAGTTCCTAGATAGCAGAACGCAGCATGTCATTATCAATGGAGAGAAGTCTTCCGAAGTAAGAGTGATTTCAAGTGTGCCGCAGGGGAGTGTCGTAGGACCGTTGCTATTCACAATATCCATAAATGACCATGTCGATGACATCGGAAGTTCACTGAGGCTTTTTGCCGATGATGCTGTGGTATATCGAGAGGCTGTAACAATGGAAAATTGTAATGAAATGCAGGAGGATCCGCAGTGAATTGGCACATGGTGCAGGGAATGGCAATTGAATCTCAATGTAGACAAATGTAATGTGCTGCGAATACATAGAAAGAAAGATCCGTTATCATTTAGCTAAAATATAGCAGATCAGCAACTGGAAGCAGTTAATTCCATAAATTATCTGGGAGTACGCATTAGGAGTGATTTAAAATGAAATAATCATAGAAAGTTGATCGTCGGTAAAGCAGATGCCAGACTGAGATTCATTGGAAGAATCCTAAGGAAATTCAGTCCGAAAACAAAGGAAGTTGGTTACAGTACGCTTGTTCTTACGCTGCTTGAACACTGCTCAGCAGTGTGGGATCCGTACCAGATAGGGTTGATGGAAGAGATAGAGAAGACCCAATGGAGAGCAGCGCGCTTCGTTACAGGATCATTTAGTAATCGCGAAAGCGTTACAGAGATGATAGATAAACTCCAGTGGAAGACTCTGCAGGAGAGACGCTCAGTAGCTCGGTAAGGGCTTTTGTTGAAGTTTCGTGAACACACCTTCACCGAGGAGTCAAGCAGTATATTGCTCCCTCCTACGTATATCTCGCGAAGAGACCATGAGGTTGAAATCGGAGAGATTAGAGCCCACACAGTGGCATACCGACAATCCTTCTTTCCACGAACAGTACGAGACTGGAATAGAAGGGAGAACCGATAGTGGTACTCAAGGTACCGTCCGCCACACACTGTCGGGTGGCTTGTGGAGTATGGATGTAGATGTAGATGAGATGTGGCTGGTGATGTCTTCTGAACAGCAAGTTCCAAGGCCTCCCAGATATGCTCAATTATGTTCATGTGTAGGGAGTTTGGTGACCAGCGGAATTGCTTAAACTCAGAAGAGTGTTCAAGGAGCCATTCTGTAACGATTCTGTACGTGTGAGGTGTTGAATTGTCCTGCTGGATTTGCCCAAGTGCGTCGGAACGCCCAATGGACACGAAAGGATGCAGGTGATCAGACAGGATGCTTCATATGTGTCACCTGTCAAAGTCGTATCTAGACGTACCAGAGGTCCCATAACACGCCAACTGCTCACACCCCGTACCGTTACAGAGCCTGCATCGGCTTCAACAGTCCACAGCTGACATTCAAGGTCCATGATTTCATGAGGTTGTCTCCATGCCCGTAGACGTAAATCCACTAGATACAATTTGAAACGAGACTCGTACGATTAGGCAACATGTTTCCAGTCATCAAAAATCCAATGTCGGTGGTGACGGGGCCAGGTGAGGCGTAAAGCTTTGTGTCGTGCATTTATCAAGGGTAAAATGTGGAACTTCGGCTTCAAAAGCTCAGACGATGGCGTTTCGTTGAATGGTTCGTAGGCTGACACTTGTTGATGCCCAAGCCTTAAATCTGGTGCAATATGTGTGAGGGTTACACTTCCGTCACATTAAACGATTCCCTTCAGTCGTCGTTAGTCCCGTTCTTGCAGGATCTTTTTCCGGCCACAGCGATGTCTGAGATTTGATTTTTTAGTGGTTCGTGATATTCACGGTACAAATGTGATATGGTTGCTCGGGAATTTCCACCACTTGATCGCTACCTCGGAGATGCTGTGTCCCATCACTCGTGAGCCTACTACAACAGCACGTTCAAACTCACTTAAATCTGGATAATGGGCCATTGCAGCAGCAGTAACAGATCTAACAACCGCGCCAGACACTTGTTGTTCTATGTGGGCGTTGCCGACCGCAGCGCCGTATTTTGCCTGTGTATATATGTCTGTATTACATAGTTAATAATATACTGTGATACTTCTGCTGGTGGCCACTTTCCGCAGCTCACTGCACTAGCGGACCAGGACCATGGGAAAATCTAGCTACATAAAGGGAGGGCCACAGATGGATTCTGCAAATACACAGGGGTTGGTAACCTCGCTGATAACCTCGCCTCGCTTAGAGAATGGACACCGTACGAAGAGCCTTGTGGGAATGTAGAACCCACAGGTAATTGTGGACGGCTGCAGGCACTAAGATAAAGCACAGACCCAAAAGCGTGAGAAACACACAGGTGGAAGCCGGTTAATCTTACGACTAGCAGCAACCGTTTTCCCTGCTTGAAAGCGAGAAACTGTTGAAAAATCACGTACACTGGGAGGCATCGGAACGAAGCGTAGACACGAGGCGCCAAGACTTTGCACAGGGAGGCATGTGAAACGAAAGAAATTCGGAAGATGTCAGGCTACTTGAAACAAACAAAGAAAGGTTTTCTAGGCAGTAAGGCGGTTGCTTATAAATCACGAAGGCCAGCAGATTCTTAGATTAAGCGCTAATATTAGACTGTACAGGTCTCATGCTGAGATAGCCGTTACAAAAAAGTGTTGTGTGGCTGATTCAACAGAAACTTGTAAATACAGAAGGACATCGGGACAATGTACAACCAGTTCTGGGGACAGTGTTGACCGTGAAATGTGTGAAACGCCTTAATTCTCGAATCACACACCAGCACACGCAAGAGAGGAGAATTCGACCCTGCATTGGGAGGCATGATCATGAAACGGAGAAGAGTCTTTGGAAGGCATTGCAAATTTATTCGATCAATAACAACACCGAAAGGAGAAAATTTCGAGAAGTTGGTGAGCTTAGCAGAATGGTGGAAGTCGGAGAGACTGCACAGAAGGAAGAGGACTTGGTGGCTCTTCGATCCATCGCCTACTTACTCTGCTGAATTTGAATCTGATCCTTCATCCCACTCTAATGTTCACTATAGTTTTCTAGTTTAATCTTTTCCTGATCCATGTAAAATTTCCTGATGTTTGTGGTCCGGTGCTCGGGAATGAAGAACTCAAGCGAGAGCTGCAATTCCCTTGCCTATCACCTGCCTTACGACATTATGATATCGCAGCTTCGGCCACGCAACCCCGAACAAACCCTCAAGGTGGGGACGAGTCCGGGTCTCGCCGCAAAACCGGGACACGTAGGAGAGCAGCCGGCTTGCCACCACACAGCTCCGAGGTGACCGCCGTACCGATTCAGCGTCTGTCGCCATCATCACCACACGAAAAATGACTATGAAGAATGGCGAGAAGCTTCACTGCGGTATTCCTTTCCGTTAATAACTGAGTTATGTCCACGCCCAGTCAAATCTACCCAGACATTCGTAATTTTATTGCGTTTACAAGGCACTGAAATAAATGCACTCATTTCACGTTTTATTCAACTAAACAACCTATTACATTTGCTTATCACTCCCTTAATCTGATAACCTTTTGCTGTTTTATTCCATTTAATTATTGATGTCATTCAATTATTTGCTCCCGATGTGGGGCAGTGTAATTATTAGCACACGTTAACTTCTTGGGGTGTGATGTCAGGTGTACGGATGGTGTGTTTGTGTTTGCTGAGTGTGTTGAAAATGAGCAGTATCAAGTAGACATAGCAGTATGCGGCGCGAGGTTCGAATCCTCCTTCGGGCATGGGTGTGTGTGTTGTCCATAGCGTAAATTAGTTTCAGTTAGATTAAGTAGTGTGTAAGCGTAGGGACCGATGACCTAAGCAGTTTGGCCCCATAAGATCTTACCACAAAATTCCAGTTTTCAAATTTACGTAGCTGTATGCGAACCTGGGTTATGCTCGCGGTCGCAATGCACAGCGCGAGGTTGAAACGAGCTGCCCGCATTTGATAACAAGAGACTTCCCATAGCGCGGGATTTGGAAGTCGTAAGACACTCTTAGCAGTGCCATTTGTGTTGACAGTTCGAGCAGCGCGGTCTATTGCCCGACGAATTTGTAGCAGTTCTGAAGCGAAAGCCGTGAAGTGTTTCCTTCAGTTTAGAAATCGAGTAGAACTCACGAGGGCTTAAGTCAGGGGAGTGCAGTAGGTGGCATAGCACTTAGAAGCCCCATCAGTCAAACAAGTCAGTAACAGCTTGCACTGTACGTGCTTGAGCACTGTTCTGCAAAATGATGGTCAGACCCTGAAGAAAATGTCATCACTTCTGTCTCTAAGCTGGTCGCAGGTTGTGTTCCAAAGATCAACAGTTTCCTGGCAGGGCATGAATTGGGTGAAGGAGGTTGGAGAATATAAGAGTTTTATAACGAAGACCTGCTGTAAAGCAACCCTTGACTGAATATGAGAACAGCGATTTCATGGATTTTAGGGAAGAATGTACTTCTAGTAGCTAACCCATCCACAATCATTGCGTAGGGTTTCTCGAACGCGTCTTGGAACTGATTCAGCTAATTGCCTTGACAGTGTTTCGAGATGGTTTATTTCCCACCACGTGTTTTCTACTTCTTCCAAAGGTCGCTTGCATTTTTAGACACAACTGTCAGTGACCTCGATACCCCCGCCCACATGTTCTCATTAGGGTTGAAGTCCGGTGACCGTGAAATGAACGCCGTTACTTTGATTTTGTGTCGGTCGTGAAACCATTTTCCGAACGGCTCTGTTTCGATGACTGGGGCTGTGGTCCTATAAATAAATAGTTATCTAGGAATTTCATCTGTTTGTATTTTAAGAACGTAGTTGTAATTTACACACTATATTAAGGCTTTATTTATGTAGTGTCTAGAAACTCAGCTCGAGTCATATCTGAGAGCTCTATTGTAAGTTAAATTTCTCGAAAGAGAGCTTATGTTACCGTGTCCACTATGTGATGAGAATCATAGCCTGAAAACCAGATCGAGAGAGATTGTCTGAATCAGATCGAACGATGTGGTATGGAACTGACAAAGAGACGATCGGAACTGTTAATCACGTATATTGCTGAGTCTCCGGTACGTTGTGGAGGATCCTGTCCTGAATACCTATCTAGCAGCGTTTCATCCAATGGCTTCCAGTTTAAGTATTTTGCGCAGCGTCTATAACAGTAACGTCATCCCTGTGTGATGCAACTGAGAGAGGCGCAGTGGCTGTAGTTCGAGCTTATCATGCGGACTGTACAGTTTCAAATCCTGCCCGTGCCCCTTTTCTCCAATTGAATCGTACAGAATATCATTAAATAGTATATGTAATGCAAAATTATTCAAAAACAATCATTTACACGTAGTAATTTCATTAACAAACCAATCATTACAGCAAAGTTTCTTCAGATGTGTAGTCCGTTTGTTACGGGATGGATTACAGAATATTTTTACTCTTTATCGCTTGCTGCACTAGAACAGAATTACCAATAGTGTTTGTCGTAGAGGCAAGTAAAAGATAAATCCGTAGAGTACCAGGCAAATTTAATGAAAGCTAATGCTTCCCAGGCATACGGGTCTTTCAGAAGTGATACCGGGAAACATAGTTCATTTAAATTACTGTAATCAACTTCGATATGAACCACGCATATCTGATCATTATTGTGAAAGCAGAAGCACTAAAATGATGCAGAACCGAAGGATGAATTTTTATGGAAAATTCCCCAGAAACTATTTCTCTATCAGCCTTTAGCGTGTTTGTTGCATTTTGAATTTTGCGAAACTTTTAATTTGCCTGCAAAAATAAATATCAGAGGTTTGTTGGGACAGTGGAGTACATGTTCGAGCGATATTTTGTACAGTGAAAGTGCCTGCTCTTCTTTCATCTACAAAGATTTAATCGGAAAGTGCCTGGTCTGTCTGCGCTCCCCATGAATGAGGCGAACGTATCCAAATATTTCGAATTTTAAATACGTACCACAAATAGAATTCACGTTTGAAGAACGTTTCAGGTACAGATATTTTATTACTGAAATTACTACGGTAAAAACGGCTACTTTGAAATAATTTTGCGTAACATATACTATTTAATGATATTCTGTACGAAGAAACTGAACAGGAAAGTACACAGACCGGATATGAACCTGTACCTTCTGCATGACAATCGTGAACTATAGCCACTGCGCTACTCCCACTACCTTAGAACAAAGCTAACGCTAATGGTGTAGGAAGTACGCAAAAATTTACTAAATCGATTTCCTCGGAAACTAGGAGCCTTTGGATGAAAAGCTGCAAGCCACGTGCTCAGAAAAGGTCCCTCTACAACATACCTAAGACTTATCAAAATTTCTGATTTACGGGTCTAATGGTCTTCTTGTGAGATTCGGAAACCAGAAGACAATTTGAACTTCCGCGTCTGCAGCAACATTGCGTCGATAGCGTAACAGGTAGCAGCTGCACAAAGCAAATTGAGCAATACGACTAGTGTGTTGCAAATGAAACCGTATTAGATTTGTGGACGATATAAAAACAATAATAATAATAGTCACTATTATAATAAAAATGGCTCTGAGCACTATGGGACGCAAAATCTGAGGTCACCAGTCCCCTAGAACTTAGAACTACTTAAACCTAACTAACCTAAAGACATCACACACATCCATGCCCGAGGCAGGATTCGAACCTGCGACCGTAGCGGTCGCGCGGATCCAGACTGTAGCGCCTAGAACCGCTCGGCCTTAGTGGCAAGGAACTGTCTACGAAACATTTGTTAATATCTCTCTGCAGACATGAACATTTTTGAGCATATCTGGGATGCTTTGCAACGAGCTGTTCAGAAGAGATTTCCATCCCCTCGTACTCTTACAGCCGGGGTGGCCGAGAGGTTCTAGGCGCTACAGTCTGGAACCGAGCGACCGCTACGGTCGCAGGTTCGAATCCTGTCTCGGGCATGGATGTGTGTGATGTCCTTTGTTTAGTTAGGTTTAAGTAGTTCTAAGTTCTAGGGGACTGATGACCTTAGAAGTTAAGTCCCATAGTGCTCAGAGCCATTTTTTTAAGAAGTAAGCAAATAACTGGAAAGAAACAACATCAGAGAGTTGGGACTAACGGAAATAACCATTTTTAAGAATAAAATGCTGAATTTAGAAGGCTTTCAAAGCAGAAGAAGTAAGAAATTGGAAACGACATGGACAGAGGAAGGATAAGGCAACATGGGATAAAATAACTGAAAACTTTAAAAACAGGGATCAGAATTAAATAAAGAAGAGGAACTGGCGTTGTTACGTGATCCTAGTTGGTAAATACAAAATTTATTATAATAATAATAAAATATGAACATTGGAAAACTATTAATACACTATTTTACGTTATTTGCTGTCCATACCTGCATAAAACAGACGTCGCCAAGAGGACGCAGCATCTCAAAGCTTGGATTCATTATATTCGCCAGGGTATTAACGTAGGCTTCTACGTTGATAATGCCCTCAATCTGCCACAGGTGGTCTGTTCCCCTAGCCTAGAAATATCCCCAATCGGCAACAGAATGACATCTACTTCTTTCTCTTTTCATGAAACACCTCGGTCTACACCGCTCTCCTCGCGGACGGTACACCTAGTAATAGCAAAACAGTTTGATTTTTATCAAACCGGTCACTGATTCAAAGAAAAAATTTATTGAACAAATGCTGCATCATAAAAGTGTAACTATAATAGAAGGAAAACAGGTTTTAGGATGTTCTGTACTGCAACAACGTAAAGACAGTTTTACATAAAATACTTGCATATATGTAACTATACACAATCCCTTTATTGATATCTCACCTCAATTGGGGCATTACTCTCTGCAGAAAATATTTTATCGTCATAAAATATGACTCCAGTCTAAGGCAATGAGTTCTTCGGCAGAAGTCACGCGGTACATCTTCTGATACATAATCAAGCGTTGCTTTATAGCAGCTCTTTACCATAGAAGTCTATTATCTATCGAACTCCTCCTCACAGTTCTTGCACTGCCAGGAAACTCAGAAATCTCTCCTAGGTGCCGGCAGCTGGGGAACGGATTCGTGTCTACGTTGTCGAACAGACGTCTGTCGACTCTCTCACTGGACACACAGGATCGTACACTCCCACATTTACGCCCCGTAAGCCCAGTGGCGACATATTATCTCTACCAATGCCTCGCAGCCACTTTTGGGACGCTGCAACTCTAACTCATCTCATCCCGTCCGCGATCAGTGCGACGACTCGAATTCTCGTCTCGTGATTCCAATGAGCTGCCATGATGATTGAAACCTATGTCGTGTAATGTCACCATTATATAGCGTCTGTTGAGGACGCCTGCAGCCTCACATAAACGGAAGACCTTTTACCGCTGTCAGTAGGAACACAAATTTACTGAATAAAAATTAAAGGTTTATGTGGTATTTAATGATAAGTGAAATCGTGGTGGTACAATATTGCATATATATCAATATTATTATGAAGTCAAATTAATGAGACACTACAAATGACAATAAATATCAGTGTGAAGTATTTTATTGCGACAGCAAGCTACAAAATTAATATTTACCCTACCCGTGTCCAGTACATACGTTAAATAAATTCGTGGGTAATGTATTATACACCAGTACACGCTAAGATACAAACCGGAAGCCGGCCGCTGTGGCTTAGCGGTTCTAGGCGTTTCAGTCTGGAACCGCGCGTCCGCTACGACCGCAGGCTCGAATCCGGCCTCGGGCATGGATGTTTGTGATGTCCTTAGGTTAGTTAGGTTTAAGTAGTACTAAGTTCTATGGAACTGATGACCTCAGATGTTAAGTGTCATAGTGCTCAGAGCCATTTGAACCATTTGAACAAACCGGAAGACATCGTTTTGGTTCTGAACGCAGTATTCCGACATCATTATCTGCACTTTTTCGTGTAGTCAATGTGAAACTCTGTTCCCTTATACGACGGTGCATGTGGAAAAGATATCACGTCATCAGTCATCAGAATAACTAACCAGTGATTGTCGACTCTCTTCTTACCATAATAGGAAGTGAATTCACTCTCAAAGTAAGATGAGGTAACATTAAAATTAATGCAATACACACAAAAGGAACTACAGAGACTTCTATACTAAATAGTAGTACACAAGTAAATAGCGTCTCTGAGAAGCACATACTTCATTTCCTTCCCTCGTATCACAGCATTTCTTACAGTATTAAATACGAAAATGAGCATTTTAGGGTTGTGAAGCATAATACGACACTCGATTCAAATTTCAGTCCAGATCGGAAACATTCTAAAGCCAAGGGGGCTCTTTCCTTTCATGCATAACTACCACTCACAAATTCTTATTTATGGATTTGCAGCCATCGACCTTTTCTTATGAATGAATCCTGTGTTACCTTACTCATTAAGGTACGGGGACAAGTGAGGATGAAGAGTAACACCCCGTCCCTCTTACTGCAGTGAACATCTTTGGGCATGTGTGCAATCGCAATGAGTCGCTGTCACCATAACATAATACGGAAATCATACAAGAGGCAACCCAGCTGTCAGCTCATTCAAACAGCATTCAGTAAGTCGACAGAAAATGGACTTAAAATCAAATTAATGTCACTTTCCGAGTCTTATTCATCTCAAAATGGAACATTACACAAAGCAGTCGAGTGTTACAGTAATTATACTTAGATAAATCATATACGAAAGATTTAATAGCCGAAAGGACCCGTTAGTTTGAAACCGTCGGGAATTTATTCAGATCAAACGTAAGAATCGAGGCATACTTCAAATATAAATTCTCATCTATAAACTGCTCTCATGTTTCTTGGCAAAGAATCAGCAGCAGTTTTATTGAAACAATCGCCAATAGAAGACAGTGGCAACTGTACAATTAGTATGGTACCGCTGCTCAGAAAATCAGTTGACGTCACGCTCTCCACCAGCCATCCATGACATTAGTGTTAATGTCCTTCATCTAGCGCTGACTACTTAAATAAAGTGAGCGTGCTGTTGTCTTCCCTTCTTACGACTAGCAGCTCTTATGAGGCTCTGCCTGTATCATCGTGCTCCACAATCTATGCCCTGCTGTGTGATTACGAACACCTTCGCTACTATACCGCCTCACGTTTCCATCAAGAACAAACAGAGAATAGAACCAAAGACCCTTAACGTCTGAAAGGAAACACCCGTCAAGCTGCTCAATCCAATGTGTGAAGCACCTATCTCATTAGTTCTAAACAAACACAATTAATTCTTATGATAAACGCATTAATTCTGCATATAACTGTAACACAACTGTAATGACAGTCATTACATGGGTTCTTTGTTTTACAATAAGTTGAATCAATAAATGTTTAAATTCGAGTTACACGTATTTAACATTTTATAGGTGCATGACAAGGCAATGACCAACGAAAAGATGCCGTTAAAGTCCCATTACATACATTATCTGTAAAACAGTTACATACAAAGAGCTGTCTGAGAAGTGTTTGGAAACCCAACGATAGTCGATGGACTTTTAGCACTGGAGCTGAGTTACGGTAGTTAATTATATATTTGTTTGGAATTTTAATGCCTGAATAATCTGTGGATATAAAGCAATAGAGCGTTGGAAAATTAACGTTTCCGTTTAGCCTAGAGGGTGATCATTTTACGAGTAAATTACAATGTCTCTCGTTATTTACTGTATGGATACCTTCTTTTTTCTTAAGTCATTGTTTCAGTTCTGCCTAAGTTTAACGACCGCAAATTGGTGGAATAATTAGTGCCAAATCAGTGTCAGATTAAGCGTTGCATTAATGTAAAGTCATAAAGCACTCAACCAGAATGCCAAGGATGCACATGGAGCGTGGGATGCCAAAAAAGTAAATGAACAACTAACTTATAAAAGGGATGTCACACGTTATCGCAACTCAAAGATGGGAGAAACATTATTCGCAAAGCATACAGTCCGTGATTTCAATTACGTCAAATGACGAGACACTGCTCCACGCTAGCAGAAGGCACTGCTGGCAATAGATTTCTGGCCACTCCCTGACATTGCTCCCACTCGAATACTCCTATAGCCACTCCAGCGGCGAACCGTGGAAAAAACAGTTCTATGCTAAGGCAATTTATATTTAAGTAACAAACTTCAGTATGCATAAACGCCTGACGATGAGCAAACCGTGCTCGAAATGGGTTGGAATACATTAAATTAAACGTAAAATAAATTTTTGGAAGAGGTAAGATCTGCTTTAGCCTGTACTAAAGCAATGAGAGAATGTTCACTTTCTCGACGATACGATGTATTGCTACAACTGTACCCATAAAATCAGATCCCACTACAAACGTATCTGTAGAGCCAGATGTTTTTTCTCATCCTCTGTTTTAATTGAAAACCACCACAACGAAATTATCGAGGGGAATCCTATGAAACACTTGAATTTATAGTCGTTAGATGACTGATGGAGTTTGCCAAACTTCACTGCCAGTTACATTTATAACATCGTTTACGAATAATAGGAGCATTGAAATCGCTCATTTTCCTGCATTTTTTATGGTGACAGTGGATGAATAGAGACATCGGATGTGCACCACAATAAAATATTAGTATTTACATTACGTCGTTATCTTCAGAGTAACATAGAATAACCACTCAAAGAAGCCGACAACAAGAAGCTCATAAGCTAGGCATGAAACTGTTCCAGTGTCACGATTTAAGATACATCCACGATTATTGTGGTTGGCCATGGAGGGAGCGGGTGTTAATTATAGTGTGGTAGACTGTAAGAGTTATTTATTGCTTCTAAAACGAAGTGACAGTCTCCAGCAACAAAAGGAAAAAAAGACTAAAGGGAAAAAAGATGCTGCCAGAATGACGCGAGCATACGGCATTTCACTGCGAAAAACTGGTATTGTATTGGACTATGTTACGTGTGAGGTGGTACCAATGTGTGGATGCTACTCACTCGCTGCTGATCAACTTTTTCATAAGCAGAAAATAAGTCTGAGCTAGAATCCGACATAGTGGTAGGTTAGCGTCATTAATCAGCAGCGTATAGATAATCTCGGCAATTATTAGCACTGTCTGTCCATTTGTGCCGTCGATTACACCCTGATAATTCTCATCTGAATATTGTGGCATGATAGAGGCCTCGTTCATAATGATACCATCAGGACTCAGTTAATAACACCGTGCACCGCCTGTGAAGCACTACATAGAAAATTATCACAGCACTCAGCATCGTGAACCCATTGTTATCTGGGAATCTTTTCGCTTTTACTCAAAATACATTCGCAGTGATTCTGCTGCAATCATTATAAGTAGATACTTGCCATTCTTTCACTATTACAGGCTTGATGGCAGGCTGCATTAGGGGTGACTTATTCTAAACATCACTGTGTGCATTTTTCGTTTCTTTTTCCTTTTTCTGATGATTACTGCTTCTTCTTTGACGTTAGCAGCAGCTCGAATCAAACTAACACTGCACATATTCGCTAGTGTCAATTTTTATACAGCCCTGCGGCAGGCGCGCATAAGATCGTTGCGTCAGCTGGCGCGTGCGGCACTCCGTGCCGCCTACATTTAAATACATGAAGAAGGAGTTTTTTTTTAATTTTTTGGTGGAATTAATTATTTATTGTTTATAACATCATTCTTAACAGCAACTTTTAATATGATCTGTATACATATATCCAAGGTGCATGGGAAAATTAAAATTGTTAAAGAACATCTGACATACGTTTCCAGGATATTTCCTAAGCGCTACTTTAATAACAAATTCTAAATAAATTATAACCACACATATGATTCGATTGTTTACCATTGTTAAAGCAAGTCTTATAAAAACATGTAATATGTATAAAAACTTTGTAGCAATAATAAAGAATAACGCAGTCAGTAAATACATATCAAGTATTACACACTTTCTTCCTCAGGAGAAGCTCTTTAATCATTATATGTGACAACATTGTGGCAATGTTGCTTGCAAACGAATCTTTTGCAGCTACTGCAAGTGACAGTAGTTTTATTACTTTTTCCCGCCACAAAGATGGCACCTCCCACACCATCTTTCAATCTCATCGTGATTGGCGGAAATTGATTGATGAGGTGACAGAAATCCTTGAATATCTCATGGTAGAGTAGAGAGCTGAGCCCTTTCTTTCAAATGGCAGTCCATCAGAGCCAGGGCCAGGTTTGTTAGGTAGGTTCTTCTTCTGAATATTTCTCTGGATTGTTTGCAAAAAAGAAGACTTGGGAATTTATCCCAGCAATATCCTGATAACGAAAAAACAATGCTAAGGGCCATCTTCTTGTGGTCTTTGCCTGTAGCGGTGTCGATTTCAGCAGTTTCATGCATTGACGACAGGAAAAGCACAGCCTTGTTCCTTTTTGTTTAGCATGAAGCAAGACAGAAGTCATCTTGAAATCCGAAAAGACCATTTCCAGTTTCTCGCGATTTGTTGGGCAAAAATTCCGGAGGAATTTCCTTCTTGTTCTTTTTCAATGTTCCAATGAACGTTAGCGCATTTTCTAAAAGATGCTAGACTACAGGGTAACTACTGTAATAGTTGTCCTTAGTTACATTCCTGAGAGTTCCCTTGATTGGCTCAACCAATCTCTTCACAATATCCATTGGCTGGTTAGATGCGACATATGGTCCAGGATTCTGCCTGCCGCAGTATACTTCAAAATTAAAAATATAAAATGTGTTACTATCGCACAATGCATACAACTTCAATCCATACTTAGCGGGCTTATTAGTCATGTACTGAACAAAACCACAACGTCTGCGAAATGGGACAAGCATTTCGTCTATGGTTGTGAACTACCCTGGACTGTAGTTATTTGTGCAGTTGTTCAGAAATGCTGAGTGGAGATTGCGGATGGCAGCAAGTTTATCAGTTGCTAGTCACTCTTTTCTTGTAGAAGTATCGTCAAACCTGAGTGACCGGAGCAAGAACAGAAAGCGCTTGTAGCTAAATGCTGCCCTTGGAATAATCATTCCTGTTCCATTTGATGCCCACAGCTCTAACACATTTGTGCGTCCTCCTTTCTGTACAGCAATGAGAAACAGTGCTCCTAAAAGAGACGTTATTTCAGAAGCAGAAGTAGTTTTGCAATCTCTAGCCCTTTAGTAATTCATAGATGATCTCTTGTTATTTATGTACTTGCTTGTGTTTGCAACGACATAATCAATTATCTCAGGATCAAACAATTTGAGAAAACTTTCAGTTTCAGTTTTAGCCACTCTACCGTTGCGTTTCGGGCCAGGTGGGACTTTGATTATATTCCTACGTTTTGGTTTCCCTGGTAGTCCTAACGGATTATTTATCCACAAAGTTTCTTGGTCCTTACCAATAAAAAATGGCAATCATCATGTGGCATTCCTTTCACTTCATTCCCGTCAATGCATGACTGCTCAGATTCGCTGGAATGATCTGCAGTTTCAATTCTTTCTGCTTCCTCATCGCTATCAGAGAAATTTGCGTAATCTTCTTCGTCAGATGATTGCAGAAGAAGACGCTCAATTTCTTCTGGTGTTAGTCCTTTCCTTTGTGCCGACCTGGCAGGCAATAAAATAATTCTAATACCAAAGCAATGTTAATAACTAAATCATCATTCACCCTCAGAGTTGTAAAACAAGGCTTCTAATCATCAAAACATTCGACAGAGGTACGGCTACATGTACTTACATTACCGGGCGCTTGCGGTACGCAGTGACGTCTCGGTGCAGTCGTCCACTTCACAGGTGAGTCACAGCTGTTATGGTGGGTACAATGACGGCGCAGTAACGCAGTTTGGCGCGTGACTAAACAATCGAAACATATCTAGCACCTCTGTTGTGTGCTCGGCGCGCTGACGTAATTATTGAACGAAAACAAATTTGGCGGCACTCTATGCCGCCACGCTCCAGCTCCAGGGATAGTTTTCTGAGCCCACACTTCAGCTAATTCTTCGCTTGAAAAGTAACGTTATTCGTGGCCTAAGAAGCCTCTCCTTGGAAGTTCACGTTGTGAAATGGAAGCTGAGCTGTACTTTCATTTGCTCTATTCTGTTTCGGAAACCATGCCTATAACAGATTTATTAAGGAAAACATTTCCATAGTTTGCATTGACCAAAAGACTTGTTACTTTCTCGTACCTTATGCAGTATATCAAACTTGAAACGCTCCAGACTTCCGGACTGCCTTTGGTTAATTAGCTTTTAAGTTTCCAATGTGCTTAAGACAGGAAAACAGAAATAAGTGTAACAGATATGATTTATGATATTTCATATGCAGTCTGAGCAGCTGAGTATTATTAGTAAGAAGGCTGTAATATCCGTTGACATTTACTTGTGGTATTCAGGCCGCCATCCACAGTGTCTTTCAGACACAAGAGATGCACACTCCCGCTTCATGCTTCACATCATGTGATGGAACGAATTCTTCCTGCTCGTAATATGACTGAAAATTGGCAACAACGTAAAATATGTCTAGTAGCGGTGTAACTGCCGAGTTACTTTCTTGATGACATAGCAAACTGCTGACAAATTCAGTTGATATTTTCTTGTTGGTTGGATTGAATAATCTGAGTTATTTTCTTTAAAGGCGTGACATCGGTGTTTCACGTTGTGCTTTTAAGTCCAGGGACGTCATTTCAAGTGGAAACTGGGCGTAATCTCTTAGCGGCAACCCTAGCAGCGCTTAAGTTGTAGTTACGTAACGTGCTCGCTCCGTAAGTGCTGGGTGGTTTCAATCAAGCTTCCTGTCTCACTGTGAGGCCAAATTTTTTAGCCGCTTCATGAAAAGAGTCGCAAGCAGTGAGACCCAAAATCAGTAAACAAATTATAGCTACGGAATACTAAATTTGCGTATTGTTTCAGTTTGACATAGGACAGCAAATAAACACAGACTGTTTCGTAGTCTAGAATGAGTGATATCTAAATCATTCGAGCTATTATAAGCATCCTCGTGCTACAGTACGTTATGTTTTATTAAAATGGGCTTTCGTGGTCAGGTTACCACGGTAGGATGAATCGCAGTTCTTAGTTGTTTGAAACAAACACCGGCAGCGATAGACACGGCCCTGGGGAGGGTTTCGTATGGCACAACATCCTTTTTATGCCGCCACCTGCAAAATCTTGGCCAGGGAGATGTCTTTCCTTACGGCTCAGCCATAAATTACTCGCTCCACACACAGTGCAAGTGTTCAGACCTGCCTTGCTGTCTTTTTTGGTAAACCCAGGGAAAACAATATGTTGCAAGTGTCAAACTTTTTCCACTTGGGACTCTATTTTCCAACTCTTGAACAACGTTCGTAAGTTTCGGGTACGCAAAGTCCAACATGTAACAGCAAGATAAAAGAACTTCAAATTAGAAAATAACAGTTGATAAAGACAATCATATCGCCGGTTTCACTTAGCCATACTACACCTGACGAAGCTAGCGAGTGGTGTGCGGCCGGTAGCCGGCTGCTAGCGGCCGCTGTAGGGCGAGGAAACTCCCTAGCGTAAACTTGGTCTTGAGATAGCCGCGACCTGTGTGGATGAATTGTCTTGGAAAATTCTGGAGTTAGATGTGGATTGAAAAAGTAAAGATTGTTATTTTTGAGCTGCATCCGAGTGACTACTTTCGCAGGCAATCGAAATCCGATTAAAAAAATGAAATGTGTTCGATCATTATATTTCCTGGCTCCGTTACGCGACGTTTACCACTAGTCCACGAACAGTTACAGCCTTGCAGTTTCTCAAGGAAACGACAACACTTCATCCAGACATTTCCTCATTCCATAGTGTTATCACATCGTGCATATGGCCCACTTAAAATCCTAAGGGCGATCGACTTCATTGGCCACCTTGAGTGATCGACTCCGACTTTTTTTTTGTCTGAGACTGTTTATTTGGCACCAGTACCATAGGAGATAGAGAAGATCCAAAGAAGAGCGGCGCGTTTCGTCACAGGGTTATTTGGTAACCGTGATAGCGTTACGGAGATGTTTAATAAACTCAAGTGGCAGACTCTGCATGAGAGGCGCTCTGCATCGCGGTGTAGCTTGCTCGCCAGGTTTCGAGAGGGTGCGTTTCTGGATGAGGTATCGAATATATTGCTTCCCCCTACTTATACCTCCCGAGGAGATCACGAATGTAAAATTAGAGAGATTAGAGCGCGCACGGAGGCTTTCAGACAGTCGTTCTTCCCGCGAACCATACGCGACTGGAACAGGAAAGGGAGGTAATGACAGTGGCACGTAAAGTGCCCTCCGCCACACACCGTTGGGTGGCTTGCGGAGTATAAATGTAGATGTAGATGTAGATGTATATGACTCTCGGGAGCTCTTCCAGTACACCAATTCGCCGCGCCGCAGCTGCAATTGTTTGACAGTAGTCCGGACTATTTCCTGCTACGAACGAACATCCGAACATCAACCATCTCATTGCGTATTCGAGAACAGCATTCACAGTGGGGTTCCATTTTGGTTAGTGCCATGGGTCACAGGACAGTGTACAAACAATTTTAAACTCAGCCTGCTGATTATCTTTTACGTTTTTTGAGCTAAGCAAATTACTAATACACTATAAGAATTGAACCAAATACGTAAAACCAGATTTAGATTAATTCAACAGAAAGGCCTGTGGTAAAAATTACTGATTTTCTAAACATTTTTCGGGTTAATTATAGTTACTAGCAAACTCTAAAACAGAGTTAATTTACGGTAACTGTAGATAATATATACTTCTCTTTAAGGGAAAACTGTATGTAACTCAATATGTTGGTTAGAATATCTGCTACAGTAAAAAATGAAACTCTTATTTACTGCAAATAAGATTATGCACAGAGCAATGGTAACTTCTGAATAGTCTCAAAATGCAGCTTTATTTGCTCTGATAGACAATGAAATTCTGGGTGATATATTCTTTGGCAGAAGCTGTGACTCACAAACGCTGATATTCTACGAAATACGTTATCTCAAAACACTCGTACCGATAACATACTAAAATAAAGTTTGAAAGCGTTCGAAAATTCTCTTAAATAACCTAATTCTCACGTAATTATACAAGGAAATTAGAGAACGACTGCTTTGAATGAGGACAGACTTAGTGTTATCAAAAATGTTAGAAGAGCACAAATAAGTTTAAGCCTACAGTTGAGGATAACAGCAGTTGTTTATAGTGGCTCTCGCAAATGTTCGAAATTTCACAATATATCAGAGGACAAACGATTATTGATATAGCCGGTGAAAGATACTGCAGAAGCGATGCGAACGGTAAAATATGCGAATATTGAATTTCAAATCTGGGCAGGAATCTTGCACAAGCGGTCCCGCATAAAGAGAAATTCCGAACTAGGATTTTACACTAAAAAAAAACATACGAATTTCACAGATTTCTTACTTAGTTGTTCCTATGCTAACTTCTACACTAGCGTACCGTGCAGCGTTAATTTATCTCCGTCAAAATCTAGAAGAATGTGCAGCACCTACAAAGCACATCTTCTGCCTGTTGCAGGTGCCATTACGACCCCACATGTTTCCATTTTCTCTTGACCTCCAATTCACACCTCTCCAACCTTCACTGGTTGCCTCTTCTCCTGACAAAGCATCTAACTGATCTAACGCTTGCTTAATACCTTCAGTTGTCTGTTTAGAAATTTCTACTAACTTTTCCTGTACACTCACTATTAGCTTGGCTAATACTGTAGTGGGATCTTCTTCACTGAGTGGGTATTCTAGGTACTAATTCTTTCACAGAAACTTTGGGCGTAATCTTTGAGTCACACCCACTGCCCAAGAGATTCCTCCCCTGAAAAATACTATTTCATGCGGTTACAATTTTTTAATAAACTCCTCGTATGTCTGGCAAGATACTCCTGTGCTCATTTACCATGACAGGGCATCCCTTTCCATTCTAATGGTGACGCATGCTCTTATTTTCCTGTCGTCACATTTCTCAGTTGATATACCTTAAAAATGTTTTACAAACGCCTTGGAATGTAGTCTCGATTTTGTTACGGATTTACGGAACCTACACACCTTTAAACAGTCGCTCTCACTGCCACTGTTCCCACTGTTATTATCCGCTGCACTAAGCTTTTCTTAAAATTTTGAACCTGTTTGTCTGTCGTCTCAGCAACGATATCATTGCTTCTTCGCAGTAAAATCACTGAATACCTGCTGAATACCAGCTACACTGTTAAGCATCTCTTTAGTATTGGTTTATACGAAGTTATGTGCAGAATCTATTCTTTTAGACAGTGCTGAACCAGTTTCATCGATTTTTTTTATATTGTAGATTGACACATCATGATTTTCAGTCTCTTCAGTGAAATTTTCGTCCAGAATTTTAATATTCGGTTGCAGTTCATTAATAAGTCTACTATGAATTACCACTGTGCCTTCTCCAATAGTTATTCTTTTCCACAAATCATTAGATATAGCCCTCTGTCCCTTTATTACATCACCTATTCTCTAATACACTTCTCTAAATCTTTTTCTAGTCTCCTGATGCATTCATTTTACCCATCACAGGCTTCTTGGTTTCCTGAATGACTTTTATTTGCTGTTGGCTAGTACTCCTAGCAGGTTTTTCTATTTTCTTGTTCGTCGCATCTAGTTCATTTATCAGAGCAGAAAACATTTTCCGCATGTTAAATTATGTGCCTTTCTTTATGTTTTCTGATGGTTCTAAAATCCCTAATGGCATTGCCTGCTTTTTGTTTCCTACTATATTACTCATTTAATTCCTGATCCTTCCATAGATTTAGCAAACGGAAACATATCACCATTCTCTGGTAAATCTATGTTTGCTTTATCCCGATTTTGCTCTCTACTATTACTTAGGTTACTCATTCTAGTTGTCATGACCTACTCTAGCACTTCTAAGCAACATTAAATATCATTAATGCCATCTTTATGCACACGAAATGAAATTTAACTTACTTGAGGTAGGTTTCAGTATTCTGTGGTTCACGTAAGACCGAGATTTCTCGCCGTGCGTCGAACTACGGAGCTCTGCGTGTGCCCCTCCAGCGCACCCCTCCTCCATCGCTGCGCTGAGACGACCTGCTTCCTGCGACATTCCGGTGCGTTGCGATGCTGCCTCTGGTTACGTGGCTATCCTAACTACGGTTAATGCCGTCATCATTTTTGTTCTCTACCGAGATGTTCTCTCGATGATCGTTCGTTAAGTTTCACTCGCGAAATGTTCGTAATCCTTGGACGCGATCTGTATTTTCTACTACGCAGACTTCTTAGGATTCGCGACACAGTTCTTGCAGTCCGCGAGGTGCACTGTTTTATTGTGGCTACCCGCAAATCGCCAATTTCATTTACCTTATCGATTAAATCTTCACATCCTGCTTCCTTTTCCGTTGCACTTCCCGTCGAAAAGCACTTCCTATTCTAAATGAAAATAATCAATAAGCAGGACCTTTCACCGCCAGTTATACAAATGCGATCTCAGTTTCCTACTCAAAGAATATCAAATACATCCGCTGCAATTAATCCAATTGCAATCGGATTTTCCAATTCAAGAGATGCCAAATGTAAGTTCCCCCCCCCCCCCCCCCCGCCCACTTTGTCCAAACCTCATAAAGTGTCTCAGTTTAGTTAGCGCTTCCGTAGAAGATGGCATAAGAGGCGTGCATTTCCATCCGACATTTGCATAGTTTAAGACAACCCGTCCTAAGATTATGCTAGTGAGTGGCCGCGTATGATTTCTTCCTACCTGTTTTGCCACAGAGCTCTCGTGGTTTATGTCCCTCTCTACAGCAGTGTCAGTGCCATCGAATTCTATGGAAAGTGCAGTTCTGTACTCTAATTCAAAGCAATGATTCCGGAAGTTATATTGGTTCAAATGGTTCAAATGGCTCTGAGCACTATGGGACTTAACATCTGTGGTCATCAGTCCCCTAGAACTTAGAACTACTTAAACCGAACTAACCTAAGGACATCACACACATCCATGCCCGACGCAGGATTCGAACCTGTGACCGTAGTGGTCACGTGGTTCCAGACTGAAGCGCCTAGAACCGCACGGCCACACCGGCCGGTGGAAGTTATATTACTTGTAATAATATTTGTGGGTGTCCATATGATGTGTTTATTAACGAAACCACCGTAATCTGATAATGATGAGACAACATATAATTTTCTAAATGGAAACGAGTAATTTCCTGAGAGCGTGGTCTTACGAAAGAAATAATTTGGAAGGCATCCTATTGGCGACTGGAGACTATGGGATGCAGTCTAGACCCCGTATTCAAAATCGTGAAACATTGTAGCTGTTCGTTGAATTTCGTTACCACTAACATTGTTCATTTGCTACAGAAACGAATGCTGTGTTGCGTGGTAATATTATTGTAAGAAAGTGCTTAGGACCACTAAGCACCTCCTAATATCTGTAGCGGAATAAGTGACTTTTATTTGTAATTATTTTTTAAACAAAATCACTTTATTCGATCCAGATTTGTTGTGGTTTCCCTATGTAACATGCGCTGACATAACTGTCTCACAGCTAGCCACAGCGCCACACCTCACCGTCTACTGGCAACGCCAGATCGTCCAGTGGCTATTTCAGCCAGCGTGGGAACGGAATTCTTACACCCTGCTACGCGTTCTGCACCACTGCCTAACCTGATTGAATGCTGCAGAGGCGATATAAAACGTAATACTGGAAAATTAGGAAAATAAATGTGGTGTGAAAATAAGGGGTACCTTACAGTTAAAAACAAGCAGCCACAAAGTTTAATTTGGTATAAGAAGTGTGTAGTATTTAAGATTACTGGCCTAGTATATTCTTGGAAGTGTGTCACTTGCTTTGTAATTCGATGGCAGAAGCAGTTCAAGGTGGATAACTGGTTGCGAACAAGACCCGAGGGCTAGGTCTTCACACTGGAGAGGGCAATGAAGCGCCATTACCTAGTCTTAGGTGAAATTTGTAAGACGTTGCTGCGGAGAGATGCATTAGCTACTGCTGGCCGGTAATCACAGAGTGGTGACATTTAGGTTTAGCCATGCTCTATGAAACCTGCACCGCTTAACTGTAATAGTTGGAACGGGCCGGACAGTGTCACCACACCAGGGCTATCTATGTTATGAGCTGTGTGACTGGTAAGTGGGCAATAGTGCAACAAATGCGCTCTAGAGCGCCTGTTGTTCTGCTCTTCTGTCCAGACTGATCTGATGCAGCTCTCCTTGCTACTCTATCCTGCGCAAACCTCTTCACCTCCGTGTAAGTACTGCAACCTACATCTTTCTGAATCTGCTCAGTTTATTCATCTCTTGGACTCCCTCTACGATGTTTACCCTCTACGATTCCCTCCTGTACTAAACTGGTGATCCCTTGATGCCTCATAACGTGTACTACAACCATTCCATTCTTCTAATCAAGTTGTGCCACAAATTTCTCTTTTCCCCAATTCTATTCAGTACCTGTTCATTACTTACGCGATCTACCCATCTAATCTTGAGCAGTCTTCTGTAGCACTACGTTTCGGAAGGTTCTTCCATCTTCTTGTTTCCACCATTTCATCTTCTTGTCTAAACTATTTATCGTCCATGTTTCACTTCGATACGTAGCTACACTCCATACAAAAAATTTCAGAAACTACTTCCTGACACTTAAATCTATACTCGATGTTAGCAAATTTCTCTTGTTCGGAGCGATATAAATGTGAATTTTGAGACAGAAGGATTCGAAGCCTAACAGCACTATCACGACAATCGGACTACGCCAGACGACAAGGCGACTGAGCACCGTCAGCTGCAGCCACGGATTCAAAACTGGGACGGAGCACTAGCCTCTCGCACCAACTCTACCCTTGGGGACTTGGTGCCGCAGCGCAGCGGACCTGCTGTCTACGCCAGCCGCCGCCTACGCCCGCCGCCGACCTCTGCCAGGGGGCACTGGGTCATGCCCGCTACATTGCAATCGTACCTCGTCACCGCGTAAGATGCCAGCCACACTTTGGTCACCAGGGCATGTGCGTTCGACATCAGAGGCCCAACGCAGTGTGAAGGAGCGCAGCAATGACGTCAGAGCCTTGGCCTACGTCGAGTCACTGATTTGCTTCCCAGGTGTGACTGTAGCATCGCTGAGTATCGACGCAAGAACCATCCATCTGGGGTTGAGGCCAGCCACGTGCTGACCATCGTTGGCCTGCTACGCCACATTGGGTCGCAACTTTCCCTTATTGAAGTTGGAGAAACGTGTAATCGAAAGCAATATACTCGTAGTATCTTTTCAGTCACTCTGTCCCACACCCAGCAAGCGGACCTCTACAGTACGAAACAGTGGCCTACAAATAAGTCAGTAAATTCGTATATTCATAAAATCTAAGGTTTGTGTCGGTGTTAGCAGAAAAAATTTACAAGGTAGGTGTTTCAACTCTATGAGTCTTATTTCGTTGAAACTCATATATTAGGCTGATTTCGAGTCGGTGAACGCAGTAGTGAAGATCCCCTACTAGGGGAGCAATAAAGCCTAGCATTCATGAGCCATATGTCTGTTTTATAGTTAAACGGCCCTGTTATACCCTAACGAATCTAAATTCCGTATTATACTGTACTGTAGGAAACGGAAAATACTGTTTAAGCGCTAACGAACACATTTATTTTCGTACTTTAACGTGCGTACATTCATACAAATGTACATAAATGTATGCTGATTTTTCGTGCGAATGTTCAATGCATTCGCAGTCAGAATAAGGTATAAAATTTCTACAAATATAGACTTTTAATTTTCCTATGCGATGTGGATTTCTATATTGGTACATTTTGCTGCATCATACGATAACGAGTGTAAGTAACGTATGTTGTATGTTAACCGGGGACCTAGAAACGACGGAGAGGCTCCGTGCCCGGTGCAGCCGCAGTGGTCCACAACCCCACGTCGACTACCGCAGTCCACTTCACCCCTCCGCCACCCCACACCGAACCCAGGGTTATTGTGCGGTTCGGCCTCCAATCTCCAATGCCCCCCCCCCCCCCTCACACACACACACAGGAAAGAGGAAAGTCTCACACCAGACGAGTGTAACCCCTATGTTTGTGTGGTAGAGTAATGGTGGTATACGCGTACGTGGAGAACTTGTTTGCGTAGAAATCGGCGACGTATTGTAGCTGAGGCGGAATAGGGGGAGCCAGCCCGCATTCAGCGAGGCAGACAGAAAACCGCCTAAAAACCATCCACGGACTGGCCGGCTCACCGGACCTCGACACAAGTCCGCCGGGCGGATTCGTGCCGGGGCCAGGCGCTCCTTCCCGCTCCGGAAAGCCGTGCGTTAGATCGCTCGGCTAACCGGGCGGGCACTTGTAAGTGCTAATGAGTTCTTATTACAAAATGTCCCGTGCAGAACTTTTGAGAAGAGCACAAACAGTTAACTACTGCATCGCCTTCACGATGTTTGTTGGATACCACAATCACTATTTCCTACCCGTAACCCTGATTCTTGTATGCTATTGACATTCGTTACAGTTTTCTCTGTCACAAATCCACAGGACTTCGACGCATAACTGATCGTATCCTAATATGCTAATAAAAATTTGAATAAAGTTTCATTATTAATACTCGGTCATCTAATTCCTTTGAAATAAATTTATTTCTAATGCAGTCTTCAGGCCTGCGAATAAGTTTATGTTGCCTGAAGAAAATGTACATAATTATACCGAGAATCTAGCAAATGACATTTGATGTTAGACAATATAATAATGTGTTACAGATGACACATACGTCACCACAGCATACATGGGCTTTTCTCCTACATTCTATTATGTTCGTCCACTTACCATTTCATATTTTGCACTGAAAGTACTTTGCCACTCTACCCTTTGCCTGCGGTTGAGGCGCTGCCCTTATGTGCAGGTAGTGAAGCAGAATGTGTTTTTCGTCCTTTATTCCTTTCGTACAGACGAAACTTGTTATTTTTCGGGAAAATATGCAGTTTTTCTTCTAAATCTGTCTACAGGAGTTTATGATGCATGGCACCCACAACTGCGTTTTTTGACATAAATAATAGCCCAGTTTCTTCAATTGTACGCATGGACAATCAGACCACGACCTCTGTATTCTCTAGAGTTTTCGAACATTTCTTTGTTTTATTAAAGAATGTTAACATGATATTGGAGGGTTTTGCGAAATCTTTCCACGTTATTAACTACATTATTTGTACAATTAAACTTGTTAGCGGTCACCGATACATATTTCTTATTACACTTCGGTTTTAACTTTCCGGTATTTTCTTATACCTCTCTCTAGGGGTTTGTCAATTTGTTTCGTATAGCTCTGTCTGGCGATGACGGTTCATACACACTTTAGAATAACCTTTTCCATTCTCACTTTCAAGTGCTGCGGCTGCGAAAACACAGCCATCCTTAAAAGTGTTCTCATCCTCAGCATCTAACGTATCATTTCAATCCGAGATCTGTCTCCAAAGAACTCATTGTTAATGAGTTCGAATAGATCTTCAGTTCCATTATCGGATAACGTTACACAGGTGACTGTGCCACGTAGTTCTACTACATGAATTGAACTGATGATACGCATGTTGACTGAAAACCAAATGTTTGTCGTATTCATGTGAAATCTTTCAAGTAGAAGAATAAATGTATCTATAGTACGATCGTAACTGCATCCCTGTTATACTTTAAACATACTTGAATATTTAACAGCATGATGCCAGACTGATCTAGGATGTACAAGTACGCACTAGTGCACTACGATTAGTTCCTTCGGCACAACAGCAGTGGAAACTGCCTGAATGAACGTACAGTACACCACTCTGTACAGTGACGTGTTTCTGAAACATGACATTTCCTCAACAACGGTCTAAGACCAATGCAATCAGCGACACACAACGAAGTCAGTATATATGTTTCCTCCAAATACGACTCATGCAGTTGGAACACCTACCTTGTTAGATCGAATGACAGTTTTTCTTTCGGATGGCATATTCTAGGCATCACAGACAGAGCCTTGAATTCCTTGTTCCAACTCATGATTTCACCTGTGTCTTCCTGTACGGAACTGAACGTACGAGTTTTTGAGCTAGCGCCCATGAAATCACTCTTACGATAAACTGTTTTTAAGTTTCACTTACTCATAATGCTAGCTGCAAAGCATTTGATGATGATAAAAGAAACGAATCGCCTTTGGTGAATAACCATTTTATTTTGCTTCACACGTAAGATAGAAAATCAGAAATAGTTGCGGCACTACTGAAAAGAAAATCCGCTCAAATAATTCACCCTGCTCTTTATTTATGATGTTCAGGTTAGAGTCAGTGCATCTGGATATTATTTGTAATTATTCTTTAGACCCACATCCTTGTTACTGGAATAGGAAAAAAACTCATTGGAGTATACATTATGTATTTCAGGCCCGAGTCAACACAGAGACACCTGGCGCACCGGCGCCTTTGAAGTGAAAGTGTCCCAAGTGTGAGCCAGTTCAAAAAAATATCAGCTGTGAAAGTGTATTCCACTTGCCACTGGTGTAAATGAGATTTGACAACTTCGTAGAATATATTTGGAAACTATGTGATCGGAATTTACTTCCTGGATTGGCACAGATTATCCTGTAAATTCCCTAGTAATTTTCTTTCATTTCCACTAAATAACCAGAATGAGTCTCACATAAGACGTAACGTTGGTTTATTGAATTTATGATTTTGCTTCCAGGAGGGTCGTCCCATGCAGAGTCTACAATTAATGTCATTGATGTGTCGACAGAAGTGCCGACACAGTGTTATTTTGAGGGGGCCGATAGGCACGCTATCTAACGCAGACGGGCGTGAAGTCTGGAACAGGATAACTATTGAATGGTAGCAAGAAAAGTACGTAGCTGGAATATACTTAACTTTATTCACTCCTTGTGATACATCTCTCTTGACTATACAAATGAGACTCGTAAGATACATGCACTGTTACAATTGGCGCCTTGCTAGGTCGTAGCCATGGACTTAGCAGAAGGCTATTCTAACTGACTCTCGGCAAATGAGAGGAAGGCTTCGTCCGTATTGTCGCTAGCAATGTCGTCCGTACAACTGGGGCGTGTGCTCTATCGTATATCGAGACCTGCCTTGTGGTGGCGCTAGGTCTGCGATCACACAGTGGCGACACGCGGGTCCGACATGTACTAAATGGACCGCGGCCGATTTAAGCTACCACCTAGCAAGTGTGGTGTCTGGCGGTGACACCACATTCCTCCCCCGCAAATCGGCGAACGGTCGTGGGATAAGGCTTCCGCCCGCCGTGGGGAGGACCCCATGTTGACGTATGCGATGAGGTGGGGAGCCTAACAACAGGCGAGGCTGTGCCACCCGCACCCGGCCATTCGGTCCGAGGGGATCTAGGAAACGCCTGAAAACCTAGTCCAGGGTGCACGTCAACATGCGGTGTATGCGCCCGTAATGAGACAGGAGGGGCCGAAGGGTCGCCCTCCATTGCGTCGGGGTACCCGACGCGCGATGACGTCATGTGGTCCGGAGCGGGCAAGAGGTCCATGGCGGAGGACGGCTGGTCACGGGAAGCGATCGGCGGCGCGTGACCCAGGGAGGCGCTTGGCGGCTGCAGCGAAGCGTCGAATGCGGGCGGCGCCAGCGGGAGAACAGGCGGCGGCGGCGGCGGCGGCGGCGGCGGCGGCGGCTGCTGCGGCGGCGCGTCGCCATGGGGCAAAATGGAAGGCATCGTCGGTAACACCTGGGGATGAGGCCAGCCAGTAGATGGGTCCCCAGGGCGCTGACCGGACGGCACCGTCGCTGAAAGCAGACGGGGAGCGGCAGAACCCTTGCGACGACAGAGGCGCAGCTGATTGAGATGCCGACGCACCTCACCAGAGGCCCCCAAAACCAAATACATCGCGCGGCCAAGGCAGCGAAGAATGCGCCCTGCGAGCCAACGCCGTGAACCGCGATAGTTGCGATAGAATACAACGGCGCCTGGAGCAAAAGCAGGAGTCTGCCGCTGCACAGGAACCTGATGCGGCGGATGCAGCAAAGACATCAAGGTGCGATGAGGACGACCGTGGAGCAACTCAGCCGGCGAGCGACCATCTCGGGGCTGAGAGCGATACGAAGACAAAAAGAGCAACAATGCGTCCTCCCGAGAATGCGACTCTTTCAATTTCAACATCTGTGACTTGAAAGTCCGGACCAACCGTTCAGCGGCACCGTTTGACTGAGGCGAAAACGGCGCGGACGTCAGATGTTGAATACCATTGGCCTGGCAGAATGACTGAAATTCTGCGGACATGAATGGTGGGCCATTGTCGGAAACAATAGTCTGCGGAAGACCTTCAATGCAAAAGATAGCAGACAACGCTTGGATGGCGGCGGAGGACGTCGTGGAAGACATCCTGACAACAAAAGGAAAATTACTGAAGGCATCGACCAGAACCAACCATCGAGCATTCCAGAATGGACCAGCAAAATCAATGTGCAAGCGTTGCCAAGGGGAAGTGGCTTTTGGCCATGCAAAGACTTTTCGCGGCGGTGCTGATTGTTGTTCGGCACACGCCATGCAAGAAGAACACATATTCGTAATCGCAGCATCTATGCCGAACCAAGTACAGTGCCGACGAGCAAGTTGTTTCGTTCGCACTATACCCCAATGTCCTTGGTGAAGAAGCCGTAAAACAGAGGACTGTAACGAACGTGGGACCACGACTCTGAACTGATCATTATCAGAACGCAACAACAAAACACCACGTCGAACAAAAAGTCTCCTTGTGAGCAAAAAATCTGCGAACCAACGGATCCTCGATCCGAGACTTTGACAAAGGCCATTGCGTAGCAACAAAACGCAAAGCGGTAGCAAGGACAGGGTCAGCAGCTGTGGCTGTAGCTACACGACGAAAATCAATCGGAAACGATTCGACCACTTCATCGGTTTCCGAATCAATGAACAGGCAAGCAAGTTCGGAAGAATCGAATGCTTTATCCTCAGCAACAGGCAAACGGGACAACGCATCGGCGTTTCCGTGCTTAGCAGTGGACCGATACAAGATATCGTAGCGGTACTGCGAGAGGAAAATAGACCAGCGAATGAATTTCTGCGCTGTACGCGGAGGTACAGGCTTGGTCGGATGAAAAAGCGGTGTCAAAGGTTTGTGGTCTGTGATGATGGTGAAGTGACGACCATACAAGAAATCATGGAACTTAGTAACACCAAAGACGAGAGCCAAAGCTTCTTTCTCTATCTGGGAATAATTTCTTTGCGCAGACGAGAGCAATTTGGACGCAAAGGCAATAGGGCGATCATGGGAGCCAACTTTGTGCGCAAGCACAGCACCGATCCCGAAATCCGATGCATCTACCATCAACAAAAGGGGTTTCTGGGGATCGAATGGCGTAAGGCAAGTATTAGAAAGCAACGCCGATTTCAACTGGCGAAAGGCGCGTTCGCATTCCGTCGTCCAGACGAACGGAACACCCTTACGGCGTAAGCGATGAAGCGGAGCTGAAATGGAAGAGGCATTGCGCAGAAAGCGATGATAGTAGGTAATTTTACCCAACACACTTTGCAGCTGCTTCACATTTTGAGGGGAAGGCAATTCTTGTATGGCACGGAGGTGCTCTGGACTCGGATGTATGCCTTGGGCATTAATGACATGGCCCAGGTATGGTAAGTCACGGGCAAAAAACACACATTCGTCCTTCCGCAAGCGAAGACCATTTTGTCGCAAGACCTGAAATAATGTTCGTAGGTTCGCAAGATGATCTTCTTCTGTCTGTCCGGAGATCACTATATCGTCCAGATAGTTTGCTGCAGTAGGGACCGACGCACAAATAGTTTGTAAATACTGCTGAAACAATGCAGGGGCGGATGCACACCCGAATTGCAGTCTTTTGAACCTGTACAATCCAAGATGCGTGTTAACCACCAATACGCGCTGGGATTCGTCGTCCACCGGTATTTGCAAGTACGCATCGGCTAGATCCAACTTTGAAAAATATTTTCCCGGGCACAGTTTAGCAAAAAGATCTTCCGGGTGGGGCAAAGGAAAAGTAGCAGGCACTAGTTGTGGATTCACTGTGGCCTTGAAGTCCACGCAAAGTCTCAATTTTCCGGAAGGTTTTGGCAAAATTACTAAGGGTGAGGCCCAGAGAGACGCTTGCACACGTTCAATTACACCCTGTGATTCTAGATCGTTTAATGTTCTTGCGACTTCATCACGCAATGCGTGGGGAACATTGCGCGCTCTGAAAAATTTCGGTTGCGCATTTACTTTCAGTTCCAAATGTGCTGCATAGTTTTTAGCGCAACCTAAGCCCGGTGCAAAAATGTCTGCAAATTCTTCACATAAGCGAGAAACACTGTCTGAAGGCACAGTTTGATTCACTAATAGGACCTGATTTACAATAGACATGTTAAACAACTGAAATAAATCTAAACCAAACAAGTTCACTGCAGAAGAAGAACGAAGAACGTAAAATGACACAAGTTTCGTTTGTCCTTTATACGTTGCAAGAAGAGTGCACTGTCCTAACACAGGTATATTCTGTCCTGAGTAACTATGTAACTTAACATTTGCGGCACGCAACGGAGGTGCGCCCAGTTGTTTGTACGTGTCGTGAGTAAGCAATGAAACTGCAGCTCCGGTATCGAGCTGGAATGGTATGACCTTGCTATTAAAGTCCAAATCTACAAAAAGTTTATTGTCCTGCTGACGACAAGAGCGACTGTTTTGTGCAATTTGAACAGACACTGGTACAGAATGACTTGCTAATTGACGTGATTTCCGGCGACGTCGACGCACAGTTTTTGTGGGACGAACACAGTCACTGTTTGAGAAAGTAGCACTGGACGGGGTGGAAGTAACGACATGAATGTCCATGGGCGAAGGTCCACAAGCCTGAGTATCCCATCCTCGTCGCCATATGATGTGTCGACAGAAGTGCCGACACAGTGTTATTTTGAGGGGGCCGATAGGCACGCTATCTAACGCAGACGGGCGTGAAGTCTGGAACAGGATAACTATTGGATGGTAGCAAGAAAAGTACGTAGCTGGAATATACTTAACTTTATTCACTCCTTGTGATACATCTCTCTTGACTATACAAATGAGACTCGTAAGATACATGCACTGTTACAATTGGCGCCTTGCTAGGTCGTAGCCATGGACTTAGCAGAAGGCTATTCTAACTGACTCTCGGCAAATGAGAGGAAGGCTTCGTCCGTATTGTCGCTAGCAATGTCGTCCGTACAACTGGGGCGAGTGCTCTATCGTATATCGAGACCTGCCTTGTGGTGGCGCTAGGTCTGCGATCACACAGTGGCGACACGCGGGTCCGACATGTACTAAATGGACCGCGGCCGATTTAAGCTACCACCTAGCAAGTGTGGTGTCTGGCGGTGACACCACAGTCATATCTTACGTTCGAATTACCTGTGTTCGCAATCACTATGATAATGAGTGTGGTGTTCAGGCAACACCACCTCGCTAGTTTTTTAAGTGAATACACGCTCTCATTTTAAAGCAGAACTGCATTGCTTATTGATTACCTTGATACTGTGCCAGCTGTAGGCCTCTTAGCGAGGTACAAGCTGTCAGATCGGAAGAGAGGTGCAAGCCTCTACTACTATATCTTAATTTTTCTTGCAAACTATATTTATCATCTTCTAGATTTAAAGCTGAGGCAATTATGACTTTGGACCCTTGTTAAAACTTACATTTATCTTATCATAAAGACACAGATTTTAATTCTTTTTTAAACGAAAATTTTCTGATTTACTTGTGGCATAGATAATTTCTTATTTGGGGATATTTATGTGTGTGCATCCACTGTCATAGATCCATACTTACTGATATTCCTCTAATGCTGCTCTAGTACGAGATAGGACAGTGCAGACCGTTTCGAGGTCAAAAGTTCGTAATACCCTACTGATTCGTGACGATTTATCACATTCGTGTGACAGATACTTTATGTTTCATTAAAATAGTCTTTCGCCATTAGGTTACTGTGATACGTATTAATTCATCAGTACACTGTATATATCATACCGTTTCTCTAGTTAGTATTTTGAATGAAGCAGATAAACATAAGAGAGAAATTAACATTATTGTTTCTAGACTCTCACTTTCCTTTGCTTGAAATATTTTTGATAGGCCGCAACCATTATTTTCTTGTTAAGAATTTGCGATACAGTGGGTCAGTCCTTGTCTGACGATTCTCATTTAAATACTTCGTCATTTCCTTAAATCAATCAAGGCAAATGCTGCAATCCGTCGTTTGAAAATGCACAGCCAGTTTACTGGTGCACTTTTCCTATTCCTGCTTCGGTTTCTTCTCTAATGGCTTCGCCCTTGACCCCACGATTAAACCAAGAAATCCTCATTTGTTGATTCACCCAACAGAAAGTCGCATGTTTTAAAACTAAATTGTTGCAGCGAGTGGCAAACATGGTGAACAGTGTGAAGAAGGTCAAAACGCAAAGTTGTGCTTGTATGTCAGTAATAATGTGGCAGTGGATCCTTCAGACCAGATGAGAGGAAACGCATATCAGCAAATCGTAATTACTTTTTTACATAAAAAATCGCAACGTGAACTGTTCAATAATCTAAAAATAACAAAACTGTATCGTTGTAGATCACACTGATGGTGCCTTAGAGCAAGGAAAAGACGAAATGTTTTGGGATAAATAAATTAAGTGGCAACAGGAAAATGCGGTTTTATTTAGAAAACAAGTACTTCCATGCTTGCTGTGGAGGATGGCCACGCAAACAAACTTGTTATTGGTAAATGCACATACAGCAACCTGTGTGACAACACTCGGACAAAATCTAATCTCCAGTGTCGTCTGTACCAACTCACTATTCTCAAATAAATTTTTCCCCAAATGGTAGTTTGCACACTTCAATTTTCTTCACGGAATAGTCTCCAAGGGCACTAGTCACTACACTTTGCTTACGAAATTATGTTGAAAAGCGATTTCAGAAATTTAGGAAGGCGTATGCTCAGTATGTTAGCTTTCCGTTTACACTGCCCCGGCATTTACCACTTTTCCCCCATTTTCTTCTTCACCAAAGATAATTTTCTTCTAATATACAGGGTGTCACGTAAGACGTAAAACTCCTCTTACACACATAAAAAAAGTTATGCATCTGCTCGGTTCCGAGAGTTACGGAACCTGTACAGAAAGTGGAATAGAGATCAACATAAACATCATTTCCGCCATTTTTATTGCTCATGAAAACCACACATTGCATGTTGTACCACCATACAGCGAGACCTGTAGAGGCGGTGGTCCAAATTGCTGTACACATCGGTACCTCTAATACCCAGTAGCACGTCCTCTTGTATTGATGCATGCCTGTATTCGTCGTGGCATATTATCCACACGTTCATCAAGGCACTGTTGGTCCAGATTGTCCCACTCCTCAACGGCGATTCGGCGTAGATCCCTCAGAGTCGTTGGTGGGTCAGGTCGTCCATAAACAGACCTTTTGAATCTATCCCAGGTATGATCGATAGGATTCACGTCTGGAGAACATGCTACCCACCCTAGTCGAGCAATGTCGTTATCCTGAAGGAAGACGTGCACGATGGGGATGCAAATTTCGTCCATGGAGACGAATGCCTCGCCAATATGCTGCCGATATGGGCGCAGTATCGTTCGGAGGATGGCATTCGCGTATCGTACAGCCGTTACGGTGCCTTCCGTGACCACCAGCGGCGTACGTCGGCGCCACATAAAGCCACCCCAAAACATCAGGAAACCTTCATCTTGCTGCACTCGCTGGACAGTGTGTCTAAGGCGTTCATCGTGACCGGGTTGCCTCCAAACACGTCTCCGACGATTGTCTGGTTGAAGGCATATGCGACACTCATCAGTGAAGAGAACGTGATGCCAATCCTGAGCGGTCCATTCGGCGTGTTTTTGGGCCCATCTGTAATGCTCTGCATGGTGACGTGGTTGCAAAGATGGACCTCGCCATGGACGTCGGGAGTGAATTTAAGCATCATGCAGACTGTTGCGCACAGTTTGAGGTGTAACACGATGTCCTATGGCTGCACGAAGAACATTGTTCAACATGGTGACGTTGCTGCCATGGTCCCTCTGAGCCAAGATTCGTAGGTAGCGGTCATCCACTGCAGTAGTGGCTCTTGGGGGGCCTGTCCGAAGCATGTCATCTACACTTCCTGTTTCTATCTCCTGCGTGTCCGAACAACATCACTTTGGTTTACTCAGAGATGCCAGGACACTTCACTTGTTGAGAGCCCTTCCTGACACAAAGTAACAATGCGGACGGTAGTGGTTGAACTTTGAACTACAGACAATACAAGCCTTGTATCTCCTTCCTGTTGGAATGACTGGAACTGATCGGCTGTAGCCCCCCCCCCCCCCCCCCCCCCCGCCTATTAGGTGCTGCTCATGAATGGTTGTTAATGGTTGTTTACATCTTTAGGCGGGTTTAGTGACATCTCTGAACAGTCGAAGGGACTTTGTTTGTGATACAATGCCCACAGTCAACATCTGCCCTCAGGAGTTCTGGGAACCGAGGTGATGGAAAAGTTTTTTTTGATATGTGTGTTTCTTGAACGGTTACACATATCGAAATGCGATTTTCGGCAAATGTTAGAGCGTCGAGGGGCAATTATGTTTTTGTTTTTAGCACTGGTATCAATAGAGATACTGAAGCAAGTACTTTTTTTTAAATGGATCCGTATACTTTTTAAAACAGCATTCGATAAGTCTGCAGAAGACAAAAATAGTGAAATAGCGTTTGGTAATGTTGACATTGAAACCTGTGGTAAAAAAATTCGAGAAATTTTCTTGAATGTGACAGCATGGCGGCCGGATACGGCATTTGCTGTCCAAATACCGCCAAGCAGACGTCTCGGACAAGGCTGCAAAGTTTCGTATCGTAAGGAAGGCTTGTGCTACAAGAATGCAGTTTTATTTCGCCTTGAACTAGCTAAGATGCAGGATCACCTACGAATGTTGTATATGAGAATACGACATAGGCTAAAATGTAGTGTATCGCAAAGGGCTCCGGAGAATTATTTCACATTGTGTATTCCACAAGATTTACGTGAGCTGAAACAGAGGTATCAACTATTCATTCTTCAAAAATAAAGAAATCATAAATGGTGCAAAAAGCAACTAATGTGGTAAGCATCTAAATGTTAGAAGTGATATTTGATCTATCTATTCCTGTTCGTGGCTGTGTGCTTCTTAGAGGTAAAATACCTCTACATGCTGTAAGACAACAGTGTCTACCTGCATTGCTCAAAATTTTATCACACAGGATACATTCGTTGAACTAAACATTTCATTGAAAATACTTTGGTGACCACTTGTACACCGCAAAATAAATATTATTCTTAACGAAACGACGTCTCGGCCTGAACTTAAGCACTTAATGACAGTGTTACCAGCGACGTATATGATATCAACAGTTTATTAACAATGATGAAACCGAATGAATGATGAATGCTGAAGATAAGGTGGGTAGGTCACGTAACTAATGAGGAGGTATTGAATAGGACTGGGGAGAAGAGAAGTTTGTGGCACAACTTGACTAGAAGAAGAGATCGGTTGGTAGGACATGTTTTGAGGCATCAAGGGATCACAAATTTAGCATTGGAGGGCAGCGTGGAGGGTAAAAATCGTAGAGGGAGACCAAGAGATGAATACACTGTTATATAGCTAGGGAAGGCCGAAATGCACGCTATAAGCTCACGCAGGATGGCGTGTGGTATCGTTCTTGATGAGACATGCTTCATACGATAACTATCAATTGCTATGGCGCCTTGCTAGGTCGTAGCCATTGACTTAGCTGAAGGCTATTCTAACTATCTTCTCTGCAAATAAACGAGGCTTCGTCAGTGTTGCATCGCTAGCTAAGTCGTCCGTACAACTGGGGCGAGTGCTAGTAAGTCTCTCGAGACCTGTCGTGTGGTGGCGCTCGGTCTGCGATCACTGACAGTGGCGACACGCGGGTCCGACATGTACTAATGGACCGCGGCCGATTTAAAGCTACCACCTAGCAAGTGTGGTGTCTGGCAGTGACACCACATACACTAAGCAGATTCAGAAGGATGTAGGTTGCAGTAGGTACTGGGAGATGAAGAAGCTTGCGCAGGATAGAGTAGCATGGAGAGCTGCATCAAACCAGTCTCAGGACTGAAGACAACAACAACAACAACAAACAACAATGATTTGGTAACCACCAAAATAGCATACCATAGAATTTGTCTTCCAAGAGAATGACTTTATCCTTTATTTCAGCATGTGTTAAAACTGTTTCCCATGGACCGAAAGTCACATTTGTAACAGCCCTTAGAAAGGACCGTCAACAGATGTAATTACAGTGGATGATATGGTAGAGCATGCATTGCCGAGTCCACGACACATATCGGCTGGCGTAGCTGGGGTTTGATCATAGACTACATCTTTGAGTACTCTCCAAAGAAATAAATCAAGAGGTGTCAAATCGAAGGCCCTCGCAGGTCGTTTGACAACAGAATTTCGTCCTATCGAACGTCCAGGAAAGTTCTCATTCAGTATTTGCTCAGCAACACGGGACGAGTGAGCTGGGCAACCGTCGTGCCGGCCGCTGTGGTCGATCGGTTCTAGGCGCTTCAGTCCGGAACCACGTGGCTGCTACGGTCGCAGGTTCAAATCCTGCCTCGGGCATGGATGTATGTGATGTCCTTAGGTAAGTTAGATTTAAGTAGTTCTAATTCTAGGGGACTGATGACCTCAGGTGTTAAGTCCCATAGTGCTTAGAGCCATTTGAACCATTTTTGAACAACCGTCGTGTTGCAGCCACATACACTGTCCATTATCCAGTGACACTTCTTCTGGAAGAATCGGCAGAATCTTCGTCAGTAATGAAACGTCCCCCTTTTTTAAAGAATGTGGATCATAAAATAATTATTTAATAGATCTGTTGACAGAAAGTGTTCACATTAGCAAATGCATTTTATTTTATAAAAGCAATGCTGCAACACAGCTGGAAAACAGATGTCAAATGAAATAAGCAACTATGAAAAGCAAAGCATAAAAATATCATTCAGTAGTCATGGGACATTTCATAAGTTAGTAGCTCTCAACTCTCGTAGAAAGACGCTTGTCGTAATCAGGTGTGCAGATGTAAAAAATATTTCTTGTCATTTTATTAGGCATTTCAGTAAATATCGTAAATTAAGAGCTAGTGTAATCATATGTTTTCAAGTTCGACCGTGTCGTTTTTGCGATGCTTTCTCTAAAGGGATGACAATGGCCAGGATAATGGCCTTCCCTTTCTTTTTTTTTCTTTCTTCCTGTGCTCTGAAAGGCACGCGCTAATGACTTTTTCTCCAGGCGTCTGACACAGCTGGGTGCCCGCGACGCATTACGTGCAGGTGGTCACTTAACTTTCGTACGGAAATATTTACGACAGCAATTTTCGCTAAAGTGACAGTCTCACATAAAAATACTTCACAGGTCAAGAATTAGCGTTGCAAATCTGTAGAAACAAAATCCTATGAATATAACAGTGTCCAAAAAATGTTCAGTGGCATTGTGATACATTCACACATGATTCACACATGTCATAACTCTTAAAGTACGATTCTTGGTTTCCAACATCCTTTTTCACAAGTCAAGAGTCCCTACCCACTATTCATTACTCCTTACCTCATTATACACATACATATTCGTCGACACTTCTTCAATATTTCATCGTGAGAAATACGTAGCATAATAAACATTCCTCAACAACATAATACACATCATCGTCGTAATAATATCATAAAACTTCAGTCAAATCTCAAAATCGTCGTAACTTCCTCCAATAATTTCTAAGCCTAAAAAGAATTCTCTGCTCATTTAAATAATGTCATCTACCTCAAACGTACTTTAAAAATCATGAATCCATACCAAATACATCATTCAAAGCTCTCATAGTATCACAATGGTTCCAAAAAAATATGAACAGTTTCACAAAGTACAGACAAAATACAGTTTCATAAGTGTGAAGTTATCCAGCTGTGTAATTACGTAAACATCTGTCACTGATATAGTAAAAACGTTTGTCTGTCTCAGTTAAATGATCAGATAGCTGTGTAATTATGTGTTGGAGAAATATGGTACCGATGTGTAAAGTTGTATAAGCAAATACCATATTAGCTAGGGTTCCTTGTGGTTGCCACACACATGGTACACAAAGTAAGCGTGTACCCCCCTGAGGATAAATGTAATTATGCCCTCAGGTGTTACAAATTACAGCAATGGAATGAAATGTATCACGGAAAACTTTCTTTGTAATTAAAAAATCTTTAAAAATAAATGTTTCAAGTACAAAATTAATCACTCAAATACGTGTACTGTAGCGCTAAATGTGCGTCTTGTTGCAACATAATCTGTGTGGAAGTGTCGTAGTTATCGTCCTCTGAAAGCTAAGTTCTGCAGAAGCCAATGTACTTACCTCATGATAAACAAAAGTGAAATGCTTTGCGTAGAGATATCTTAGTTATTACGCTTATTGTTGTGATGATGAAAGTACTGTGCTGTAACGTATTGTTGTGCTATGGAAAAGGCTGTCTCCTTGTAGCTATACCACAAAAGTTACTAATAAAACATGTTTTGATTTCCAGAAGAATTCAGAAAACTGTGCAGATATAAAACAGATACACCGCAAAAGCAACATTGTAAATTGTCACTCATTAGTAGCGTCGTGATAAAAATCGTGTAGCTGTCACATAAACTAACCTCTGTGTCATCTGGTATCTCTCAGAAAGCACTTTAAATTCAGAATGTATTTTCAAATAAACCAAAATGTTGCATTAAAATCTCATTAGCAATACTGGTAAATGTTCTAAGTATGTAAGCCTTATAGTCGTTCCATAATCGTGCAACAAACAAGCAAGAATGTACACACAATAACACTGTGACGTCTGTTCACTATAACAATGCATTCGTCATTTCTGTTTAAATAAGTTCTCTTGGTTCTTGACTGGATATTTCACTTCAAACATTGTTACATGTTAACAGATTCTAAATCTGACAAAGCATATTAGTAATGTGAAGCGAAAAATTTTATGACAAAGACTAAGTTAAAAAGTAGATTATCTTTCAATAAACGGTTTTACATGTGATGTGTGGTGCAATCCTTTACTCTTCATAATACTCGTAGTTTGAACGTGAATGCAATTGTCAGGCGGTATACGTCCGTAAAGAATACTGGAATTTTTCTCAAGGTTAGCGTCTATGTTATTTTTCTCTGAGCCACCTGGCGCACGCGGCTGCCTGCTGTGCGAGTCATTGTCTGTCTCTTTGTTGGCGCGCGTTGTTATTGGGATTAGGAGACCTAACTTCTACAAATTCGCCTTTCCGAGAGGGCCCCAGCTCTGTTAGAATCCCGCCAGTTCTGATGAAATTCACGTCTGTCGTTTTGTCGGTAGTTTACATAGTTTCTTTCGTGTCGGTCACGTGGTGGAGAATTTCTCCCTGAATCGTAACTGTGCGTCGAACTGTTGCGCCTGAATTTATTCTGCCTCCCTTGATAATAATTATTCTGGTTCCCATATTGTCTGTTTCTCTTATTGTCTCTGTGATAGTCATTACCACGGAGAGGTGATCTTTCCCTGTAGTTATTACTACTCTGCCAACGGTTGTCATACGGGTGGTGTCTATTTTGGTCACGATTTGTGTTGTGAGAATAGCCTTGTCGTGTCCAGTTATTACTTCTTTCATCGCGGATTTGCGACGGATGTGACCTGTAATTGTTGTGTTCCTGGTTTCGCGTTCCGCAATTGTCAGTGTCAATTTCTAATTCTTGTAACAGTCCCTGAAAAGCTTCAATGTCGTCTTTGCAACGTCCTGCTAAAATAATATGTCGTAAATGTTCAGGCAGTTTGATTAAGCAAATGCGGATGAGTTCTGAGGGGCTGTATGGGTTTGACAGGTATTGATTCTTGTGCAACATGTCTTCAAAATATTTCACAAGACTGGAAAATTCAGATTGTTCGAAGTGTTTCATCATTATGATGTTATGTTTTACATGGTCTTGTGTAGCTTGAGACCAATATGCTGAGAGGACGGCATGGTAAAACTCTCCTGCACTGTGGCAATCGTGAATTACCGATCGCATTCTTACAGCTGGTTCATTCTCCAAGTAGCCACACATAAATTCTAATCTGTGTTCTAACGACCAGTTGGGAGGAAAACAATGAGAGAATTGATGGAGCCATGCTTGTGGATGAATGTCGTTGCCAGAATTCTTAAATGTTTTGAATTTACGTGTAGTAATGAACAGCTTATAGTCAAAATCATCATGTCGGCGAGTCGCATATCGGTCATTGTTAGGTCGTGTCGGCCGTTCCATCTCAAAATTCGGTGCACATTGCCAATTTCTTTCATAACTTCCGAAATGCCCTGTGTTATTATTTTGCGGCTTTTCCGTGTTTCTAAGTCCCTCTTCCCGTGTTGGAGCGCGAGTGTCTTCTGAAATACGTAATTCTTGTATTACCTGTGTCAGCTGATCTTGTACTTCCCGGATTTCTCTTTGGTGTTGCGTATCAATTTGATTCAGATTTTGTTTCAGTTTCCTAATTTGTGCGTTCTGTTCTGTGTCATTAAAGACTACCGGTTTTGCGTCATTCAGATTATCATCTACCTTCGCAGATAAATTATTTAGCTGATCCGAAAGTTCAACTACTTTCTCTGATAATGAACACATTTCCTCAGTGTGTTTTTCTGAACCAAGTTTCAGAGTGTCCATTTGTGTTGAAATCGAATCTACTGTGTCCTTTAAGTTATCCTGAGTTTTTGCAAGTTGCGTAACCGAATCGGTAGATGCAACTGAGTCAATTTTAGCTTGCAAGGTGTTGTGATTTTCATGAACAATAGTTTGCAGTTCTTTTATGGCTGCTTCGTGATTCTGTAATGCATTTTCATGACGCGAAAAAATAGGTTGAAAATGCTCACAAATTTGAGTTTTTACGTCATTACAGACTTTTTGACATTTCGATTCAATGTTATGTAACTCAGCAGTTAAATCCTCACGTGTTTGTTCGAGAGTTTGTTCCAATGAGTCTAACTTTTTGAGATTTTGTTCCACTGTGTCTAACTGTTGCTGTGTTTGTCTCTGGTGTTGTTCCATTGTGTCTAACTGTTGCTGTGTTTGTCTCTGGTGTTGTTCCATTGTGTCTAACTTTTCAAGCTTTTGCTGTGTTTGTCTCTGATTTTGTTCCATTTGTTGCATTAATTGCAATAATAATGTATTAGTGTCTGGAATCTGTTTCTCTACGCTTTTCGGCAGTGCATTTGCACCGGCAACATTCACATTTTGACAAGCAGAAAATGCGTCTTGACTTATTTGAGAAAACGGTGATAACCCAAAACCTGAATCTACAGTATTTGCGAAATTGTGTCCTGTCATTTCGGATTCCAGAGGCGAGCTGTTGCCGACCGATCGATCGATAATGCTTCCCTGTTCACTACCTGTTTCACTGTCTACACCATTGTTTGCAGCCCGCTCCATTTCCCTATTCACAATTACCAAATTACTACTTTGAACATCAGTTAATTCATTACTCTGCGGCGCTAACACACTGCCTTCGTCTTCACTGTCATTTCTCAGTTTACTTTGGAGCCTAGTATTACGTTTTTCACACGCCATTATTGTCACAGTATTTCACACGACAACACAGAAAAACACAATTTGAAGATCAAAAATAAGAGAACACATTAACATAGCACTGAAAATAATATCTAGTTAATTGCAAGCGCAGCTGCGAAATACTTGCTGCAAATCTACATGCATGCCACAACTGTTTTACTATACAACAATGAAAGACTGCAACTACAAAGGAAATTCTCTCTACAATTACGCGCTAGCAATAAACAAAATCTACACTAAATACACAAACTACAAGAAAAAATCAGAAGATTCCAGTGAGGTATCCTAGGCTAAGGGTCGACATATGAAACGTCCCCTTTGAACAATTTTACATGACTGTGCTTAACCTGACACACAATATTTTTAGCGCAACGCAATCTGACTTTCAAAACTCCCTACTAAAGAATGGCCCTGACTAACATTAAACTATACCTTTCACAAATCACTTACCTCACAAAAATCTTCGCTGCTCAAGCTACTGCAATACAGCGAGCGCCACTACTGCCAGCTAAATAAAAGATTCAAACTATGGAAGGCACTAACTACTGATAGGGATAGTTAGCAAATCAAAGATATTAATTCTTTAAAAAAGGAGCACTTGGAAAGGAAAGAACAATAAGAAGGATCTAGTAACAGTAACACATAATTTTCTTTTCAAGTACATGGTAATATTTCTTTTTACAATCAGTTGTTGTGGTGCACCACTTTAATTACATAGATATTAAGATGTGAATACACATTTCCCTTATCTGCATTGTTGTTTTTACTGTAATATTTTTTCTGCTTGCGCTATGTCATGTTTAGGTATAAGTTGCTGCTGTTTGCCAGGCATAGTGTTATTGAATTTGACTTTTGCTAATTTATACTGTAGCTTGCTTTGCAATTTTCCATTTTTTTCATTGCTGTTTATATTAATTGTTTTGTGCTGCTGCATTGCCTCGTTCCTTAGTTTAGCATCTGAGCTCAGTAGATTTAAGTTTGCTTAAGAGGGGGTAGACTATATGAGAAACTGACTATGGAGAATAGGTAAAGAATGCATTGCGAAGTTATATAAAAAGGATTTGGGCCCAAATGAGTATTGTACAATCAGAAATAATTATTTTGAAAGAAATATGAACAGAATACAGAAAGCATGCTTGGATAGGATTTTTTTGGTGGAAACAAAGGATGAAATAAGAGGAAAGATATATGAAGTTTTGGGTTGGACTGCAGTACCAAATGTTACACTGAAAACGAACCCTGTCCTTTCCTATTGGTGTTATCCCACTATGTGTGTGTGTACCCTTGTGTATTTGTTTTCTTCCTGTCTCTGTGTAATTTCATAGAATTTTTTCTTTTAATATTAAGCTACATTCACTATGATGAGGAATACTGTTATCCTCAAATACAATTGGCATTAATAATGTGTTATTTACTTTGTAAAGATGTTTAGACATTGTTTATTGTTTTGTTTTAATGCTCATGTGTAAAGTTGATGTTTCAATAATTATTCTGATCTATGTATGTACTTATGTCATAATTCCTGTAACATTGATGTATATGTTTATTTCTATTCTTTTGTAAAGCCTGTTTTACTACAAATGTTATCTGTATTGTTATGTTTTTAATAATGTATTTTGTACCTTTGTTATTGTATTCTTATGTTATAAAATTGTAATTGTCACCAGTTCATGATATTATTAACATGTAAGTTACATTTCACTGCACACGTTTCTGTTGGTCATAGTACATGGACAATATGTGAGAAGTAGGGACTGTTAGTGTTTGCACGTTTGTTAATAATTCTGCAAGGGACTGGATAACAGCATTGCTGGTTCTAAGGACAATTCCAAAAACTTTGTGAGTGCACAAGTGATGGTTTATGGACTTGCTATATTATCCGCAAGACTCTTCAATGGTGATTGTGCACCTGCACAGTCACAACAGATGGCTGCTGGCTATCTCTACAAGGACTACAGTGGGTCTACATCTTTGATGATCCATCAATACCATTATCTCTACAAGGACTACAGTGGGTCTGCACCTCTGGTGGCCCACCAATACCATACTCTCTACCAGGACTACAGTGGGTCTGCTCTGTGATGACCTACCTACCAATATTCTTCCAAACTACGACTGACTCTGCTGTGGGTTTGCTCTGTTGTGGCCCGTTATCTGTCAGCATGTCAAGAGTCAGCACTGTCTTTCCGTTGGAAGGACAACACTACTTCTTCAAGACTGCATGGAAATCCACTACTTCTGTGTGCAATTTCTTTTACTAATGAGACTTTGTGAAAAAAAACCTGTAATTACTGTTATGATGTACGATTAGGACTGTCTTTATGGACTGTGAGACAATTTTAGCTTTTGACCAACATAATATCAATAAGTGTGTGCATTTGATTTCTTTGTTATTGTAATTATGAAAAATTTTTTCAAATCTGTATTGGCCACTGCCCCATCCAATTTGTAAAAATTTTTGTGGGGAGCATGGGGGCTATGTAAGTAGGCTGTTTATGTTTTCTCTATGTAAGTAGGCTGTTTATGTTTTCTCTATGTAAGTAGGCTGTTTATGTTTTCTTATTGGCAACGTTACGTAGCGCTCAATATGAAAATCACTGGCTGTGCTGTGTGCAGTCTGTGGCTGCTTTGCATTGTTGTAATACTCGCCATTGTAGTGTTAGGCAGCTGGCTGTGAACAGCGCGTAGCGTTGCGCAGTTGGAGGTGAGCCGCCAGCAGTGGTGGATGTGGGGAGAGAGATGGCGGAGGTTTGCAGTTTGTCATGAACTGATATATATATATTATGATTTGTGATGATATTAAGGTAAATACATTGTTCGTTCTCTATTAATATCTTTGATTTGCTAACTATCCCTATCAGTAGTTAGTGCCTTCCATAGTTTGAATCTTTTATTTAGCTGGCAGTAGTGGCGCTCGCTGTATTGCAGTAGCTTGAGCAGCGAAGATTTTTGTGAGGTAAGTGATTTGTGAAAGGTATAGTTTAATGTTAGTCAGGGCCATTCTTTAGTAGGGAGTTTTGAAAGTCAGATTGCGTTGCGCTAAAAATATTGTGTGTCAGGTTAAGCACAGTCATGTAAAATTGTTCAAAGGGGACGTTTCAGTAAGTGTGCATACGTATGTCCATTTAGAACGCCTGAGATGAACTAAGGTCCCACAGTGTAATTTCCTATGGTGCCGCACCGTTCGATTACGCTCCACAGCCGTTGATGTTGCACCTGACGAAGTCAGTGTGAACTTGCGGCTGCCCAGTAGTGCATGTTGTGCAAATTTACATTAGTGTGGTGAGTAAACGTTGCTTCATCGGTAAAGAGCACACACGGGAAACGAAAAAGTTCTGTAGGGCGCTCGAAATCACGGTTGTCGAGTGCCTGATGCAGTGACAGATGATGGGGATGGATATTCTTTCGACGCGGTAAGCGAATGGTCTTGTTGGTTCCACATTCTTTGGCAGTATGTCTCATATCACTGTGCAGATTCATTCGCACCGTAGCCAGAACAGGTTCTTCTTGTTCTCTGCCACTTTGGTCTTATTTCTTGTCCTGTTTTTGTCGTTGAAGCAGCCTGTCCGCACTAGTGTCTTAATCATTGTGAAATTGCCTGGCGCGTCAGACATTGGCGATCCGGATAGATAGGCAGATACCGCAGTACCGTTTTTACAGAATTTCTCTTACATTCACTATATAAAAGTAGTATATACAACTTCTCCTCATTGGTGTACATGCCTGCGCGCAATGAATGTTGAAGCAGAAATGAGCGGCCTGCAGTGCAGACAAGTAAACAAGCAAATGTGTTGACATTTTGACACAGCGTAGCAAGAGAGCTCTACTTGGCGGTGTTTGGACCACTAATGCCGATTATGGCAACCGTGTTCTCAAATTCCAGGACATTTCTTGAATGTTTTACGAGAATTTCATCGTCAACAAACGCTATATCATTGTAATTGTCATCTCAACTCCTATCGAAACCTTTTATTAAAGTTACACAGTTCCATTTAAAAGAAAAAACTTGCATCAATATATCCGTTGATACCAGCCCTGGAAGCATTAACCAAACAAAAACATACGTGCCCCTCGACGATCTAACATTTGCCGGAAACGGCGTTTCGTTCAGTGTGATAGTTCACGATATAATAGTGGTGTTACGTCTTACGTGACACACCCCATATAGTAGTAGTGGTAGTTCTACTCATCCGTAGATCTGCTTTTACAAGGATATAGGACACGTAAAAGTATTTACAAGTTTAGACCAATTTAAAATAAGCTTATTCGTATACACATATATTTACATACTTCTAGTTACAAGCAGTCATTATATTTACTCCTGGTATACAATACTTTTGTACAAATTACTTATTAAATAATGTAATGCCACACTCAATACACGGGCACACACACACACACACACACACACACACACACACACACACTGGTGATCTCTGGACCATTTTCTGTACAGCAACTTCCGATTTGCTATCCTGAAAAACTGAGTCAGGATCCCTCCATAGTGAATGAGACGTTGAGCTCAGAAAGAGGAAGAGGTGTTTGTATTGTGCTAAGCATAGCCCGGTGGTAAGTATTTCTAGAAAGGAAAAAAGAAGGGAAAAACATAAAGTGAACGTGTTCTGGGGAATATTGGATGTTGTATAATTATTATTATTGTTATTTATTTGTATAACATTTTTTATCGAACCCCTAGTCTGTTTATCTAAATAATCCTTCAATGTTATAAAATATATTGCGTAACAGATATATTTAGCTGACTTTTTAAATAGGTGTATTTTTGCAATTTCTTTAATCTTTATTTCCTTGGTAGGAAATGCTGTTTTGAATTTTATCTTTATTTTTTCTTGGTAAATGTAAGGTGAGTCTATTTTTGATATGTACAACTGACTGGTAAATGTATTCACATGGAGCTGTTAAAATCCCCAGTGTTTTGAACAGATCTTTACAATGAGCTTGACTAGTATTTTTGGTTATTATTTTCATGGCTCTGTTCTGGAGTTTGAAAACTGTGTTCATATTTTGTGCATTTGTTCCCCAAAAAACAATGCCATAACTAAGAATTGAGTGTACATATGAATAATGTGTAACTAAAAGGCACTGCATGTTACACACAGATGATAGGATTCTAAGAGCATAACATGCTGATGACATTCTGTTTGCAAGTACCTTTGTGTGTTCACACCACTTCAACTGAGAATCAATTTTCATTCCTAGAAATTTTGGATTTGTTACACAATCTACAGGGGTGCCATCGATATTTAATTTAATATTGTAATTTTTCTCTCCATATTGAAGTGACTATAATATTGCTGTCATTAACGTAGAGAGTTTTTTCACCATGAGTAAAACTACTGGGAACGTCATTGATGTATATCAGGAATACTATTGGTCCTAATATGCTATCTTGCGGAACCCCTATGTTAATGTATTTTGGTTCTGATAAGTGTTTTATTAAGTGTTTAAATATATTTGAAGTATGTATTATCTCTTCTCTTTGTACACTGTATGCTAGGTATGATCGAAACCAGTCGTTAGCTATCCCTCTTATTCCTAATGCTTCTAATTTATTTAATAGAATCTTGTGGTCGACTGTATCAAGCGCCTTGGAACGATACAAAAATATGCCTGTGACACACTCATCTTTATCAAGAGCATCAAGTACTACTTTTGTGAATTCTACTGTGGCTGACTCTGCATTTTTGCCACTTCGGAAATCAAACTGTGATTAGCTCAGAAGATTGGATTTATTCAGGTAATTCATTAATCTGTCTTTCATAATTGCTTGTATTATTTTTGAGAATGCTGACAGCAGGGAAATGGGCTGTCAACTTTCTGTGTCTTCTGCACTACCTTTCTTAAACAAAGGTACAACTTTTGCCTGTTTTAACTGCTCTGGAAATGTCCCTGATGTGAAGGATTCATTTATTATATTTGTTAAGGGACCTTGTATAATCCTTATGCATTGTTTCAGTACACAAATTGGTACCTCATCTAAGCTTGCTGACTTTTTATTTTTTAGTTTTTGAACAGTTTTATTGTCTTCATTCTCTGTGGTTGGAAGTAACATCATTGTATTTAGTGCAACATTATTTACTGGTGTTATATTTGTTTTGGGGAATTTTTGCTGGAACTTCTCTGCAATACTTGAATAAATGCTCGTTTACGTAGTTTGCTAAGTGTTGTGGATCATTTATTACCTTATCCCCATCCCTTTATTCTACGTTTGTTGGCCTCTCCCCGTGTTCTTTTTTTGTAACATCACAGACTGCTTTGCTTTTATTCTCTGCATTATATATTATTTTGTCTTAAATGACTTTTTTTGCAGCAAGCAGCCCCTTCCTATATATCTTTTTGTATCTATGTCAAAAATCTAAGTATTCTGGATCGTTGCTAAACTTTCTCGTTTAATTGAGGTGTTAAAGTGTTTGGGAGGACTTCTTAATACGTGCTGTTATTCATCTGTTTTTGTTAGATATTGATACAGACATGCATACTTTTGGAAACGCCTTTTCATAGTTCAGTTTAAACAATGTGGAGAATTTAGAGAATTTCATATTCACAGTGGTTTCCTTATACACTGTATCCCAGCTTTGCTCTTTTAGTTCTTTTGAAAAAATTTTTATTTTGACTTCTGATAGATGTCGTTTGTAGGCTCGTAGTTTAGGGAATGATTCAATGCCTTATTTTAGTATTGTTATTTGACGGAGATGGTCTGATAGTCCGAGATCTTTTACAGCTACATCATATTTTCCCTGTCCATATTTGTGGCCACATGGTCAATTACTGATGCAGCCATTGTAGTAACCCTTGTTGCAGTATTGACCAATAGGGACCTGTCAAAACTTTGAAGGATGTTTATGAAGTTGCTGCCGAAATCAGGTACCCTATTTGAACTGTATATTTACCTTCTATAATTAGTATGCATTTTGTTTTTGAAACATGTCTTCCTCAGTTAATATTTTCTCAACCAAAGTAGCCACTTAAGTGATAAATTATTAAGTGTTATAACTTTTTTTTTCATACTTAAATTTTCTAGTTCAATGTAAGGTATTTTTTCCCTGTCTCATTTTAGTTCTCCTACGGGTCATAATATATAGTTTCTCGAATGTTATTTCCAGCTTGTTGTCGAATATTCCTCTTAGACTACCGATCCACTTGGTTTTCCAGTAGACATTATCCATGCACGTAATGAGGTTCGTAAATGTATCATTCCTCTGGTATTAATTATTTAACTGGTGTAATTTCCCAGTAACCGAATTTCAGTGTTATCTTATTTTTTGTAGTAGGATACAGTTTAGTTTCAGCCCTAAGTATAATGTTGCCGCGTATTTGATTTCGGAGATCGTTGGTAGCTATAACGGCCTTATGAGGAATGACACATATGCAGGAGTGAAAGCGTGATTCATCGGTTTTACCAGGAGGAATTTCACTCTCCCACCTAGGTGCCCCGGGTTAGTATAGCTGTCGAAGGAGACAGGAGTCCGTTGTGGGTAATTGAACCAAGACAATCGATGGAAATGGAAATTTTTTACTATCTCATGTGGCGCTACACGCGAGGGTTGTGGAAAGTGGCTGGGGGTTTGTGTGCGCGTAAGCACTTGAGGAAGTGTAGTTCAGTTTGTTGATAAGTATAAACAACCCAAAGCAATTACAGAATAATAGACCACTCTAAAACTCAGGAATCCAATTAACATAATATTTATTAAGATTCACTACAAGTTAAAACACTTTGAAAAAAGAATGAGATGTTCACTCTGCAGCGGAGTGTGCGCTGACATGGAACTTCCTGGCAGATTAAAACTGTGTACCGGACCGAGACTCGAACTCGGGACCTTTGCCTTTCGTGGGCAAGTGCTCTACCAACTGAGCTACCCAAGCACGACTCACGCCCCGTCCTCAGCTTGGAAGGTGGGAGGCGAGGTACTGGCGGAAGTATAGCTGTGAGGACGGGGCGTGAGTCGTGCTTGGGTAGCTCAGTTGGTAGAGCACTTGCCCTCGAAAGGCAGTTCAAGTCTCGGTCCGGCACACAGTTTTAATCTGCCAGGAAGTTTCACTTTGAAATAACTTTCTCCACTGGAATCAATCACCTAACGATAAAAGAGCCCAAGTTAACTTACCGCATAACAGCACACTAACACTAATAAAACAGAATAGAGCGTCCCTAAATCAGTCCCTGCGCGATCATTCAGCAGTACAGTAAAAGGTGCATGAATTAATATACACAAATAACAGCTCATGGTAAAATCAAAATAAGAGAATGTCCATTAAATGTTCTTCCTCAGAACCAAATCCTAAAATGAACACAACCAAAGCCGACACTTAACAGTAGACGGGCAATACAAGACAGGCAAATTCCATAGTGACACCAGTCATGTGTATACACCGTTGCAATCCGAAGATAAGGACAGTAAAACAATTAATTCCAACAACTATGAAAAAATATCTCAATAGACCTATTTAGGCACTAATAAAGTCTTTTCAGTTTAATCATTGGGCCCAACAGGGTTTGTGTTGTGTTTTACACGTAATCCATAGGCGAGTGAAGTAGGAACAAATCTGATTAAACAAAATGCTCTACAAGCTAGCTCTGTCACACCAAACACACACACTGCTAACTGTCGCATCCGAAAACACTACACAACAACCAAATCTTCACCCCTGCGCCGTGTTCCGTGAAACTGTGAAGCCGTGCACTGTTAACTGCTACGGCCGGAACGATGCCCTACGTTGGCAGTCAGCCACCCCAGCCTCGGCTATCCGTGCACAAGGCTGCCTCGTTGCTCTGCCCCACGCTTCCCGCTTCATCACTTCAGGCAACTATTCTCATACACCAAGTCGTCAGTAGTGTTCTCCTTCTACATCTATATCTACTTGTCTATTCTGCAAATCACACTTCAGTACCTGGCAGAAGGTTCATAATCCTCCGTTATTCCACTGTAGAAGAGCGCGCGGAAAGAAACGAACAGCTATATCTTTCTTTGCGAGCTTTGATTCCCCTTATTTTATTACGAACATAGTTCCTCCCTATGTAGATCGACGTCAACAAAATATTTTTCCATTCGGAGGAGAAAGTTGGTCCAGCCTCAACGAGGAAAGCCTAACTTATACCTACCCCAAATCTTGTATCGTGTTCGTGACACTCTCTCCCCTATTTCTCTATAATACAGAACGTGTTGTCCTTTTTTGAACTTTCTCAATGTACTCTGTTAATCCTATCTGGTAAGGATGCCATACCCTTCAATTACTACGAAAGAGGACGGACAAACGTAGTGTAAGCAGTCTCTTTCGTAGAACTGTTGCATCTTCTAACATTCCTTCCTATAAAACGCGATCTTTGATTCGTATTCCCCACGACATTTTCCAATTTAACTTGTTCGTATTTGTAGATCCTAGGTATTTTGTTGGATTTATGGCCTTTAAAACTGATTCTTTATCGTGTAACCGAAGTTTAACGGATTACTTTGACAATTCACGTGGATGACCTCACACTTATCATTATTTAGGGTCAACTGCCAATTTTCAGACCGTACAGACATCTTATCTAAATCGTTTTTCAGTTTGTTTTGATCTTCTGATGAATTTACTAGACGATAAACGACAGAGTCTTTTGCAGACAGTCTTAAGTCGTTTGTATAGATAAGGAACAACAGAGAGCCTATAACACTGTCTTCGAGATCGCCAGAAATCGCTTCTCTTTTACCCTATGCCTTTCCCTCAGTTACTACGAACTGTGACATCTCTAACAGGAAATCACGAATCCAGTTGCATATTTGAGACGATATTCTATTAGCGCGTAATTTGATTACAAGCCGCTTGAGAGGAACAGTGTGAAAAGATTTCTGGAAATCTAGAAGTACGGAATCAATCTGAAATCCCTTGTCGATGTCACTCAATACTTCGTGTGAGTAAGTTGTGTTTCACGGGAACGATGTTCTCTAAATCCTTGTTGACTGTGTGTCAGCAAACCGTTGTCTTCGAGGTACTTCATAATGTTTGAACACAATATATGTTCCAAAATCTTGCTGCATATCGACGTTAATGCTTTGAGCCTGTAATTTAGTGGATTACTCTTATTGACGTGCTTGATTATTGATGTGATGTGTGCAACTTTCCAGTCTTTGGGTATGGATCTTTAGTGGAGCGAACGGTTGTATATGATTGTTACATATGGAGCTATTGACTGAGCATACTCTGAAAGGACCCTAATTCTTATAGAATATGGATTGGACTACTTGCTTTTATTAAGTTGGATTACTTGCTTTTATTAAGTGCTTTAAGTTGCTTCACTACTCCGAGAACACGCACTTCTAAGTTAATTATGTTGGCAGCTGTTCTCGATTCGAATTCTGAAATATTTACTTCGTTTTGTGTGGTGAAAGAATTTCGGAGGGCTGTGTTTAGTAGCGATCTTCACTGGCCCTTTCGAATTCCTACACTTTACAAAGGCCATCCATATCGTATGGCGACAGTGACCACCTCGTCCTCCATCAACACGGAGCCACAGTTACGCAGGAAACTCCCTGAGCCAGCCACGCTCATACAGAAACAAGTTCAGCTGGCACACTAAGGTTACCCTAGAGCTGTACCAACTACTAGTCTGCCGTTGTCCATGGCCTTCAGACGTTGCTCCAACATGTTGAACATGTTGTTGCCACCGCAGTTTCAGTCAACAGTCTGCCCTCCACTGTGCCTACACGTCACCTCAAAAATGGTTCAAATGGCTCTGAGCACCATGGGACTTAACATCTGAGGTCATCAGTCCCCTATAACTTAGAACTACTTAAACCTAACTAACCTAAGGACATCACACATCCATGCCCGAGGCAGGATTCGAACCTGAGACCGTAACGGTCTCACGGTTCCAGACTGAAGCGCCTAGAACCGCTTGGCCACAACGGCCGGCACGTCACTTCAGTGTGGCACTGCATCCACAGAATTGAGCAGTACATGTGCCTCCAGCAGCGACATGAACACCATAGGCATGCTGACGCCACCTGCCAGATGGAGAGAAAATTCAGCTTTCTCATGAATTGGCAATACATGACACACCCATTAAACCTGAAGTGCAACAGGGCATGCCCTCCTACTGGGCACAAATTGGGATCGATCCATGATGTTCCCACATCAGTACAAGAGATGTGGCAGACGCTCCCGGAATTTATGCACCAAATGAGGTAGCGCAGTGGTTTGTACAATGCACTAACATTCCGGAGGACAATATTTACAATCCACGTCCAACCACGCAGATTTAGGTTTTCCGTGATTTCCCTAAACAGCCCCAGGCAACTGCTGTGCTAATTCCTTTGAAAGGGCACGCGGATTACTTCACCCACCCTTCCCACAAACCCAGCTTGTGCTCCGTCTCTAATGACCTCATTGCCTAAAGGACGTTAAACGCTAATCATATTTCCTTCCTTTTTTTTTACTGTGTTTATGCACAGTGCTCCGAAACGATGTAAGCCGAGCAGTGACGGATGGAAGACTACCCCAGCGAATATATGCTTTGCGGACGGAGAGATCTACTGGGATAAGCGACTTTGTCAAATGGTAGATTATTATTACGCAGAGCCTACGAACGAATATCTCGAAAACGGCGAATCTCGTCGAATGTTCACTTGCTACTGTCGTGAGCATCTGCGGAAAGTGGTAGAAGTGCAGCGAAACTACCACTAGGCGCTAAGTGGTTTGACATCTACGACTCTTCACAGAACGTGGGGTTTGGAGGCTAGCATGCTCTGTAAAGTAGGATAGGTGGCGAACTGTGGTGTCTCTGCCCAAAGAGCACAATGCCAATGTACGCACATGTGTTTCAGAGTACGCTATTCAGCCACGGACGCAGGTTGGTGGGAGGAGTATTATGCTATGGTAGACATTCTCCTGCGCTTGCGTGGGCCTTGTAGAAATCGGAGACACCATGTCAGCTGCAGACCACCAGCATCCCTTCATGATTGATCTCTTCCATGACGTCAATGTCGTCTTTCGGCTGTATAACTGTCCGTGTCTCGAAGCTAGAATCGTGCAACAGTAGCTCGAGGAGCGTGATAGTGAAATCACCTTAATTTCTTGGCCACCAAATTCGCCTGATGTGAATCCGATGGTTCCCATCTGGGTCGCTATTGAGCGCCATCAATGCGTACACAAACAAGCAGTCAGTCATTTACGGAAATTAAATTACTTGTGCGTAGACATCTAGTGCAACACAGCTCCTCAAATCTATCAATGAACTGTAGAGTCAATGTAACGCAGAATCGGTGATGTATTGTTTTACAAGGCGGCCCAACAACCTATTAAGCAGGTGGTCGTAATATTTTGGCTCGTCATCGTATATACGAAGGTTTCTGGCATGGTGGCCCAGTGCATCAGTTACGTGGCGGTCGGCAGTTTTGCACATGAAGATATCCCAGACTGATGGCTGGAGTTCTGCAACTGGCTGTGCCACACGCAAACACCTAGGATCTGGTAGTGTGTCAATTCGCGCGCGGGTCAATCAAATTACAGCAGGATTCCTCGCAGTCTCGTGGAAACGGTGGCAGAGGGAAAGTGACCTGATGGTTTTGCTGCACATCTGCAGTGATGATAACTGCATCAGAACAGAGTCGCGGACCCCTCGGCGGAGACTGACACTCGGAGGGCATTGCTGTATAGCCCGGTGAAGCCGATGACCCGCTTTCCTGGCTCTGGTTTGTATACAGAGTGGTCAGAAACAGTCTGAAAACATGTAAGGGTGTTGCACGGTATGTTGCTCTGAGATAGAATTGTTAAGAAAAAATACGATACGTTGCATTATTTCCAGTTAATTAGCATTTAAGTTAGCGAATCAGGCCGTTGCGCTAGCAAAGTCAAGCAGCCCGGCAGAGACGCTGTCGCCAAACGTGTTCTTCGTTTGGTTTCCTAAAGCCGGTAAAGAGAGCGAGACAACAATTGAACATGGGACGGTAGTGATGATCGAACCCGAGACAATGGGTGAGCAGTCTTGTGCACTATCATCTACGCTATGAGAAAAACTGACAGTAACTGTATCTCACGAGCCTCTTTAATTGGTACGAGCCAAGTTCTCATTGAATAACTTCAATGCTACATCACTCGCAAACAGTGCAACGTATCGAATCTGTTTCATAACAGTTATTTTTCAGCACAAGCTACGCTGTAACACCCTTACAAATTTTACAAAGTTTTTCTCACCACTATGTATACGGTCAAAGCGGGCCTGATAATGCTGAAACAGGTACTACTGCATAGTTCAGTGCCGTAAAAACTTCCTGAAGGCTGGTCAGTTATCGGAGAACTGGACTGCTATTTAGAAAGCTCCCACTATGGCGAAATACTGCGTCCGCAGGCTGCGACTTATACCTTGGATATGGCACTGGGCTCCTGAATTGACCCATGTTGCTGTATTTCCACCTTCCTTCAGGCAGATTACTGTTTGAGAAACTTGCTGTATCAGAAGCACCAATATATTTAGAGTTGTGTAACTTACCATCCTCCTGCTCGCAATTGGAGTGAACATTCCTAAAATACCTACACCTTCTGTTGTTATTATTCCATCGCTGTATTTACATTATGTTCACTCTCTCACTTTTTATTCCAATAAGTATCTGCGTCATCCCGCCGCATAGGAAGTGGGGATGGGGACCAGGAAACATCCTATCACTATAACCTCATTAAACTTACAGACTTTTGCACCTACTTTCTCGACATCACGGTCATCGAGTAACTACTAATAACACACGTGTAATGTGCATGAACCATAACGCCACGCCCTGTGTTATTCTTGGAAAACGCTTCTAGGCGTTCTTCCAGCGTTAGATGGCAAACCAGGCAATTCTGCACCTGCACCCAATTATCTACACCCTTACTACATTTTTTGCGTTATTACTACGCCATAACAAATAAGGGTAATTACTTACAAAAGAAAAGAGTCTATGATAACATTTCTATGGACACATTCTGAGACATATTGACTGAAAACTATTGAAACTCCTTGTACTCAATGAGCACAGTCCTCTACATTCCAGTCCTTGACACTAACATCACAATCATATCCCTCATGATATTTCAATAATATACATGATATCTCAGAATGATACAGCACTGTCATGACTGTAACATATAATCATGCGCTGCGGTGAGAAAATTCATAGGATAGCGATGTACACACATACAGACGACGGTAGTATCATGTACACAAGGTATAAAATGGCAGTGCATTTGCAGAGCTATCATTTGTACTCACGTTATTCTTGTGAAAAGGTTTCCGATGGGCTATGCCCGCTCGACGGGAAGTAACAGACTTTTAACGCGGAATAGTAGGTGAAGCTAGATGCATGAGGCATTCCAGTTCGGAAATCGTTACGGAATTTAATATTCGGAGATTCACATTGTTAAGGTTGTCCCGAGAATATCAAATATCAGGCAGCTTTTCACCTGGACTCGTGTGACCATATCGATTGGATCCTAGAGGACTGGATAACCGCGGCCTCGTCAGAAGAGTCCCGATTTCAGTTGGTAAGGGCTGATGGTAGGGTTGGAGTGTGGCGCAGAACCCACGAAACTATGGACCCTGTTTGCCAACAAGCTGGTGGTGACTCCATAATGGTGTGGGCCGTGTTTACGTGAAATATAATGGGTTCTCTGGTCTTGACTGAGCCGATCATTGACTGTAAATCATTTTTTGTCTAATGGGAGGCCATTTGCATCCATTCATTGACTTCATGTTCCTAAACAATAATACGCCGTGTCAGCGGGCCACAATTGTTCACGGTTGGTTTGAAGATTATTCTGAACTGTTTGTGTGAATGATATGGTCACCCAGATACCCCCACATCAATTCCATGGAACATTTATGGGACATAATCGAAAGATCAGTTTGTGCACACAGTCCTGCACCGGCAACACATTCGCAGTTATGTACGGCTATAGAGGTAAACGGCTTTTTTTTTCTTTTTTTCCAGGAGACTTCCAACGACTTGTTGAGTCCATGCCATGTCGAGTTGCTGCACTTCCTCGGGTAAAAGTAGATCCGACACGATGTTAGTTAAGTATTCCAGTATTTTCTCACCACAGTGTAACGATACCACCTCTTAATAAGTCCTCAGTATTTCGTGATGAACCTTAATACTCCTATTCATAGTTTCCTCTCACCTCGAGAGAGTTGTCCTGCGTATCAAGCGTATGAATTCCTCGATATCACTAACTTATTTCCGGGGCTAAGTCGCTTTTCAGGTACCCTACTGTGCACACCAATGATACGAGTAATTCACAATATTTTAGTCATTACCTGATACTTTCTCTTCTAACTTTGAGTGGTCCCTTAGGTGGCTTTTATGCTATTATTCTCACTGTATCTCGAGGAACCTGCAGCGGTTTAACTGACGACGTCATGGCCGATGACTTGTCCGACAGCCCTAACATATCTCAATCCCTTGCTGTTTTGACACGGTGCCGCATGACGTACTGATAGGAAACCCCAACCTTTCGAAACTGTTGCGACGTAAGTTCCAAGTTTTTCTTTGTCAGTGCTGTACCACTGTTTACATCTACCTTATTAGAGCTAATTAACACCTTCCAACTGTTGCTCTGGTGGTCGGCACACTACGTGATTACAGATATTCCTCTACTAATAGTTATCGTAATTCCTAGCACGAACTTAAACTATTTATAACTCTCTCTCTACTAGGTACAGACACATCACATACACTGGTACAGCTCTTGAATTCTTACTTCACTATTTGCAATAACCCATGCTGATATTTCTCTATTATTTACATCAAACTATGTTTCTCCGGTACCTAGGACCTTACTAGCCTTAGCCATCCGTTTTCTCTATATTGCCTGGCGTTATGTCACTTCTATCGACATACCGAGAATACTATAATTGTGTAGTTTGATGTTGCGAACTGCGTGCCCAGATGCATTTCATTGGGTACTCTAAACCAGTATCATCGGTTCGCCCTCGCGCCTCTCTGAGGTACCATGACTGGTTCTATCAATTTCGTGATGGGAACAAATGGCGGGAAGAGGACAAACCCAGTGATATAAGAGCCCTATGAGAGGTATAAGACATGCATTTGCTGCTACTTATATTCGATGCTGTGGCAAACGAAGTATCACCATTGGAGTTACCGTCAGCACTCTTTCACCATCTGCGCCATTCCGCGTCTGACACCAGTACGTAGCATCAGGGGGTGCAATGACCACTACAGACGATTGGAATAGCCGTTCTTTGAGTTAGTGAGGAGGCGTTTGGCTCTCCCTACTTGGCATCCGGGTTCATGTAGCTGGCGAGGGAGACAGGAGGCTATCACTGGAGGATTCAGCAAGATAGGTGGTATATATGAAAAATATTATTCCATTAACCTTGAACAGCTACAGGTGCACGGCTTCGTCCCGCGTGGCAGTAAAGTTTTCACATACAAGGTTAATGGTTTTGGTCACGATCCAAATCCCTTTTCACTAGACACTTTGAATATAATACTGTTGCTAAGCTTTACAGGATCTTAAGACTATGATGATTATGAAGGTATTTATTACAGTGAACAATAGGTACCTTAAGGAAATATTATTTACACTGTATATTGTTTGCCCTTGAAACGCAGTTTTATTAGCACATACACTCCTGGAAATGGAAAAAAGGACACATTGACACCGGTGTGTCAGACCCACCATACTTGTTCCGGACACTGCGAGAGGGCTGTACAAGCAATGATCACACGCACGGCACAGCGGACACACCAGGAACCGCGGTGTTGGCCGTCGAATGGCGCTAACTGTGCAGCATTTGTGCACCGCCGCCGTCAGTGTCAGCCAGTTTCCCGTGGCATACGGAGCTCCATCGCAGTCCTTAACACTGGTAGCATGCCGCGACAGCGTGGACGTGAACCGTATGTGCAATTGACGGACTTTGAACGAGGGCGTATAGTGGGCATGCGGGAGGCCGGGTGGACGTACCGCCGAATTGCTCAACACGTGGGGCGTGAGGTCTCCACAGTACATCGATGTTGTCGCCAGTAGTCGGCGGAAGGTGCACGTGCCCGTCGACCTGGGACCGGACCGCAGCGACGCACGGATAAACGCCAAGACCGTAGGATCCTACGCAGTGCCGTAGGGGACCGCATCGCCACTTCCCAGCAAATTAGGGACACTGTTGCTCCTGGGGTATCGGCGAGGACCATTCGCAACCGTCTCCATGAAGCTGGGCTACGGTCCCGCACACCGTTAGGCCGTCTTCCGCTCACGCCCCAACATCGTGCAGCCCGCCTCCAGTGGTGTCGCGACAGGCGTGAATGGAGGGACGAATGGAGACGTGTCGTCTTCAGCGATGAGAGTCGCTTCTGCCTTGGTGCCAATGATGGTAGTATGCGTGTTTGGCGCCGTGCAGGTGAGCGCCACAATCAGGACTGCATACGACCGAGGCACACAGGGCCAACGCCCGGCATCATGGTGTGGGGAGCGATCTCCTACACTGGCCGTACACCACTGGTGATCGTCGAGGGGACACTGAATAGTGCACGGTACATCCAAACCGTCATCGAACCCATCGTTCTACCATTCCTAGACCGGCAAGGGAACTTGCTGTTCCAACAGGACAATGCACGTCCGCATGTATCCCGTGCCACCCAACGTGCTCTACAAGGTGTAAGTCAACTACCCTGGCCAGCAAGATCTCCGGATCTGTCCCCCATTGAGCATGTTTGGGACTGGATGAAGCGTCGTCTCACGCGGTCTGCACGTCCAGCACGAACGCTGGTCCAACTGAGGCGCCAGGTGGAAATGGCATGGCAAGCCGTTCCACAGGACTACATCCAGCATCTCTACGATCGTCTCCATGGGAGAATAGCAGCCTGCATTGCTGCGAAAAGTGAATATACACTGTACTAGTGTCGACATTGTGCATGCTCTGTTGCCTGTGTCTATGTGCCTGTGGTTCTGTCAGTGCGATCATGTGATGTATCTGACCCCAGGAATGTGTCAATAGAGTTTCCCCTTCCTGGGACAATGAATTCACGGTGTTCTTATTTTAATTTCCAGGAGTGTATATAGCTGTGAAAACTTGGTTAATTTCTGGAGATGTTTCACACATTTACTGAAATTGTTAAGGTCTACCGTTTGTAATAGACGATATTCTAGAAAGTGTAGAAGATGAATAAGAAGGTATATTAAATTCATATATTTTCACTGTGTGACAGTATAAGATAATAAACCACTTATGCTGCAATTAGAAGTTTGAGGTGATTTTAATGTATGTGTAAGAAAAGTGAAAATCCTTATATTTTGAGTTGTCTTTTTTATATTTACTTCTGTAATATATTTTATGGTTGACACCTCATACCAGTGCCTACCCAGTAACTACTAGAGAGAGAGAGAGAGAGAGAGAGAGAGAGAGAGAGAGAGAGAGAGAGAGAGATTAATATGAAATAAAGGGGTGGAACGTTATGCAACGTGTTCGTATGTGTGTGTGTGTGTGTGTGTTTGTGTGTGTGTGTGTGTGTGGGAGGGTGAGTGGGTGGGTTGGTGGGTGTGGGTGGGTGGGCGCCCAGATGTTTTTCATAGAAAACTCAGATTATCCGGATAATTTTGAACATGACGCCAATTTATACAAATAAGGGGAAGCTTACGTGATTTTTTGGCACGGGAAGATTGTAGTATTGTGAATATTTTTGATAAATAATCGAATACTTAGGAACACAGTGTCAAAAAAAAATCATATTCTTTTAAAATCGCAGCTACATAGTGATTGGTTTTTTCGTTTTAAAACCAGGGGGGGGGGGGGGATATTTGGTTTATCGCCTCGTCGACATCGAGGTAATTAGAGACAGAGCACAAGCTAGGATTGTGTCAAGGATAGGGAAGAAAATCAGTCGCAACCTTTCAAAGGGACCATCCTTGCATCTGCCTAGAGCGATTTACGGAAATCACGGAAAACCTAACTCTGGATGGCTGGACACAGGTTTGAACCGTCGTCCTCCCAAATACGAGTCCATTGTGTTAACCACTGCACCACCTCGCTCGTTGTTTCGTTTTAAGGACCAACAAAATACTGTGATGTGATTGCCTGTTTCATTTTAAGAGCTGCTAAATTTTTAAATTGCCTGTCAGTGTCAGCTTCCTTTTTTTTTAATTTACAGCCACCGCTGCCTTCATTTCTAAATTTCGTACCGCTGAAATCTTAGAGTATGACGTCATTGCCTTGCATATGAGCAACACGCAAATATTAGCTCTAGGTCGAACAGTGCTGCAGTTTATTTCTAAAAAGAAAACATATACAACTTAACATGGCTCCTGTGCCTCCTGCATGCAAGTACTTTTCACTGTTACCACTCGCAGAACGCGGAAAAGTAACTGCTTCATATTAGTCAGTACTAATGCTCTCGAAGTCTGCGACTGAACAGGAGCCGACCAACAATGGGTGGCTGGTCATATCAACGTTGACAGGGGGCACAGAACCATGTCTTCCTGGAGGAGTGGCGCTACCCGCTCTTTTCATTGGCGCGGATCAGCGCCTTCTTGATGCCGTTTCGCAGCTCTGCACTTGTCAGTGTCCAGTCGATGGTTTCAGACTGCACATTAGCAAAATACCGTCACTGTCTCCTGAAACCAGGATCAGTATATCCGAACCCACTGTTTATGGGTGGCCCAGAACCAACATAGCTACACAGGGTGGTCCATTGATAGTGAACGGGCCAAATATCTCACGAAATAAGCATCAAAAGAAAAAACTACAAAGAACGAAACTCGTCTAGCTTGAAGGGGGAATCCAGATGGCGCTATGGTTGGCCGGCTAGATGGCGCTGCCATAGGTCAAACGGATATTAACTGCGGTTTTTTTTAAATAGGAACCCCCATTTTGTATTACACATTCGTGTAGTACGTAAAGAAATATGAATGTTTTAGATGAACCACTTTTTTCGCTTTGTGATAGATGGCGCTGTAATAGTCACAAACGTATAAGTACGTGGTATCACGTAATATTCCGCCAGTGCGGACGGTATTTGCTTGGTGATACATTGCCCATGTTAAAATGGACCGTTTACCAGTTGCGGAAAAGGTCCATATCGTGTTGATGTATGGCTATGGCGATTAAAATGCCCAACGGGCGTATGCTATGTATGATGCTCGGTATCCTGGACGACATCATCCAAGTGTCCTGACCGTTCACCGGATAGTTACGTTATTTAAGGAAACAGGAAGTGTTCAGCCACATGTGACACGTCAACCATGACCTGCAACAAATTATGATGCCCATGTAGGTGTTTTAGCTGCTGTCGCGGCTAATCCGCACATCAGTAGCAGACAAATTGTGCGAGAATCGGGAATATCAGAAACGACGGTGTTGATAATGCTACATCAACATCGGTTGCACCCGTACCATATTTCTATGCACCAGCAATTGCATGGTGACGACTTTGAACGTCGTGTACAGTTCTGACACTGGGAAGAAGACAAATTACTGGGCGATGACAGGTTTTCTGCACGGGTTCTATTTAGCGACGAAGTGTCATTCACCAACAGCGGTAACGTAAACCTGCATAATATGTACTATTTGGCAACGGAAAATCCACGATGGCTGCGACAAGTGGAACATTAGCGGCCTGGGCGGGTTGATGTATGGTGCGGCATTATGGGAGAAAGGATAATTCATCCCAATTTTATCGATGACAATCCAAATGGTGCAATGTATGCTGATTTCCTACGTAATATTCTACCGATGTTACTACAAGATGTTTCACTGCATGACAGAATGGCGATGTACTTGCAACGTGATTGATGTCCGGCGCATAGCTCGCGTGCGGTTGAAGTGGTATTGAATAGTATATTTCATGACAGGAGGATTGGTCGTCGAAGCACCATACCATGGCCCACACGTTCACCGCATCTGACGTCCCCGGATTTCTTTCTGTGGGGGAAGTTGAAGGACATTTGCTATCGTGATCCACCGACAACGCCTGACAATATGCCTCAGCGCATTGTCAATGCATGTGCGAACATTACGTACATTAGTAATTGGTGCAGATGATTACGTAGTAGTGCATGGTAAGGATTGCTGCTATTGGTGGACGCTTTGTTTCATTTTACAATAGGCAAAGCAGCCCTCACTTGGAGCAGTGTTGCAATTTGATGTGATTACCCCTCAGAACAGTATGTTTATGTACTTGAATTATAAGTTAGACGTATATTTGCGTTCGTAGCACTCAATAAGTTGATATGACTGTCGTCAGGAATTGTGAAGGTGATGTTCTACGTTTTTACTGGTCGCGGTTTGCAGACCTTGCCAGGAACAAAGGGAGTGAGTGAGAGGGTATTTAAGAATTGTTATTTATAAAGCACTATTTTCATTGGACAGTGTCAAGCAGAAAAGTCTTCGGGGGTCCCTTTTATGGAATCATATCGAGACTTTCTTTGAATGTTTTAGGGAAACCAAGTAGATCATGTGTCAAGATTAGTAAATGCATACTCTTCCCAAGGACAGTGCCCAAGCAGTTCACTATCTTTATATGTCGAACATATTTCGGTAAAGCTTCTATGTTTGGGATGCCGTTGTTCGAAAATTGGTACGTTTTTGCGATCCACGTGGAGCAAGTCGGCTCAGATAGTTGCTATAATAGTAACTGAACAATTTATCTTATTAACTTCGTTGACTCATGAAATTTTTAATGCAGTCGAGTGCACGTAAACCTTGCTAATTTTATGTCGTAGGTTTATTCGTAAAAGAAAACGTATAATCATTCTTAACAACAGTTGGTAATATATTTTAATGTGTTCTTATACTAGTTTGATGTACAGTCATGGCTCATTAGTAAACTGTAGTTTGGTTCACTGTCAAGCCAAAACATCAATCCTTGAACACTCACTTGCACAGTCAAGACAGTTGCCAGCATTAATAAAGACACTATAAATAATAGAAACAATACATTATTAAGAAGCTCAACTGCCAGTTCCATTTGCGAGAGGTTGATTGAGCTAGAACGCAGAGGCTTAGCCGTTATCCGAGATAGTCTATAAGGCGAAAGAAAAACATTACTACCAACTAAAGGATTCTAGAGTTCTGCATGCGCTGCATACATACGGGAGCGGGACGTATCCGTTAAAAAGGATGCTACACTTTTGGTGCAAAACTGGTGCGCGGAGCTACCAAAGAGAATATCAAATTGACAAATGTTTCTGTCACTTTCAATTACGAGTAAAGCTGAATTCGCAGATCCGCTTCTGCTCAGACAGAAATAAATTGCGCTCCGAGTAACGCAACGAAAAGAAAAAAAGCGTGACAGCGTGTGCTTGAAAAGGGCGACCCATCATTGAGTGAGATATGTTCATAAAGCTGCTAGCTGGCATCTCCCGCTTCTCTAATCAATGCAGGAAATATCTTTGTGAAATACCTTTCTACACTGAGATTCATATTCACACCATACATGTTCAATTTTGTTTTGCTCGTCGCTTTTTTACAATAGTCTGTTTTGAGAATGACGCTTTTACATCTGTGGACACGACGTTCTTCCATTCTTCCAGTTTGTCGACGCTGTGATGCCCAACCAGAAGAGGGCAATATAGTCTCTTTGGCTACTGGAAAATACTTGTCCTCGTTCTGGCAGCGCTTTGCCGCTTTTCTAAGTAGCTTTGCTATTAGGAAATTCAACGCTTAAACTGAGAGTGAATGAAGAGGTGTAGGAATAGTTTCTATACAATACAACACCAAATGTCGGAGAAATCAGTTTAAAACAGTCAGACATAAATTTAAATGAGTGACAAATTTTATAAACGTACTTGTAACCACCTAGTTTTTATTTTTTTAATTAACACTGCTGAATTATTAGAGACTGATGCCAAACACCAAGAGATAATGGTAGAATATCTAATTTCCAAACGACACAATGAACTTCTTTACGTTTATATTTGACAGAGAAGAAAATACAGACATAGAGCAGAGAATCTGGGATCTTCGTTGTATCTAGAGGACGATAAGTATCAAATGGTGTCAAATAGCGCAAAAGCACACAGTTAAATCGATAGTGAATCGTGTTTCTATGACAGCGACTATGCAGTGCCAAAAAGTGGGAGTTCTCAGACGGTGCCAAAAAGTGGGTGTCCTCAGGTCTGCAGCAGCAAGACGTGACAAGAACGTGAGACGATCGAAGTAGAGTAGACTCATTAGAGTGTTATTGAAGAGCGCAATGGTGAAATCCGTCTGAGTTATGTAAGTAAAAAAGAAAACTGTAGAAATGACGTGCCTAATACTTAAATACGCTGTACATGTCTCCTTGTGGGCTGTTAACTTGCTATGACATGGTTTTACAGGTGATGGAGTCATCCAAAGCGAAAGCTATATACAGAATGTGCCAGCGACTGCGAACGTTCGTGATACGCCTACCAGCAGTTAACTAGGTTGTTACGCCTTTCTTAAACAGTTAATACTGTCTTGCCATTCACATTTCTTATGGGATCAGGATAAGGAATAGCAGTCTTTTAAAGAAGAAAAACTGATAACTCTGTCCCTTTATGATGACCTATATATCTCCCTCAAGTGACAATTATTATAGCGGTGCCCGAAACGAGTCTGAAGCTCTCCTGCAGTCTTCCTGTAGGAAGACACGATTATGTATAATCGTGGACACTGTTTTCATGGAAATGTGTCACAAACCATAAATTGTTACTAATTTTAACTGTATTATTGAACTATATACAGTTTAGGCTTTCCATTTGAGCTTGGTCGTTCATGGTCGTGCACGGTCACGTGCCTTTCACTATACGTGCTTCACAATTCGGGTATTACCTGTTTCAGGCTCGTCCAACACTCCGTAATCAAATAATGGTATGCGATTATTTTCCTGGGAGATCCGGTCAGGAATTGTTCGTCCTCCAGCTGTAAGTACTTCTATTTGAAGCAACTTCGGCGATTTGCGCTTCGATGAAAATGAGATGGAAATATCTGGAAATCGCAAACATCTTTCCGCAGGCGAAGAAAGTTGCCGACACGGCCAAGAATCGAACTCGGAACACTACTACCCACAGGCTGCAACGTTAACCACTAGCCCGAGAACTGCGGACAAACCCTGGTAAATATTGTTAGTTTCTTCCGTTGTGTAAAATCTGTAGTACGAGGTCTATGTTAGAGGGGGAAACGATTGTAAACGACAACCTAAATACATGAATGCAGGAAATACAGACAATATTCATACCGGAAAAGAAATAAAAGGGAAGAAAATTAGGGAATATTATCCTGTGACAGAACTTCCGAGATCATCATTCTCTGGATTTTTTCTCGTCTGCCTATACAATTCTTTCTCCCTTTGTCTGTTGGTAAACTCATTATGTAAATACAGCTGAAAAAGTACCGATGAGTGTAACCAGAAGAAATGGTTCAAATGGCTCTGAGCACTATGGGACTTAACATCTGAGGTCATCAATCCCCTAGAACTTAGAACTACTTAAACCTAACTAACCTAAGGACTTCACACACATCTATGTCCGAGGCAGGGTTCGAACCTGCGACCGTAGCAATCGCGCGGTCCCGGACTGAAGCGTCTAGAACCGCTCGGTCACCGCGGCCGGCTAACCAGTAGAAATGGCTACTAAATGACACCATTTTTGAGTAACTTAGGAAATATGCCGACATACTATAACTACAAATATTTCACTACGAATTTGTGCATACATAGTGTAAACGATAACTGTTTGCAACATACCATAGTGGTGAAGGAGAAGTCAAAACGAACAATTTGATATGGCACACTTGTGGTCCATTAAGCCGAGAAATAGCCGCAAGTTTTCCTACAAAAGCCATCTAAGCTAGAGTGTACGCAGGCCAAGCGATATTGTCAGTATCCTCTCGCATTCTTACGCCACCGACTTAGTTGGTTTTGTCCGTTAGAAGCTTCTCCTTTTATCCCTATAACTGGCCTAGAATATTATGCTCACCAGCCAGAACATAATGACCACCTACCTCGTATCGATATAAACATGTCCGGGCGATATCAGGAATGACTGCTAGTCACACACACACATGGTGCATGAAGTAACAGTGAGCGTGCTGTGTGTGGAATGGGGAAGGCGCGCAAACTATCTGAGTTTGACCAAGGGCAGACGGTGATGGCCTGGAGGCGCGGCACAAGCATTTCGGAAACTGCATGACTTTTTGGCTATTCGAGGAGTTCTATGGTGAGTGTCTTCAACATATGACGAATCCAAGCGGAAACCACGTCCACACATTGTGGAGTTTGGCGGCCATCACACATTACAGATGTCGGGCGTCGCAAGCTGAGCAAACTGGTAAAACAGGGCAGATGGCAAACTGTTGTGGAACTAACGTCAGCCTTACTGCTGGACAGAGTACAAGTGTGTCTGAACACACAGTACACCGAACACTCGTAACGATGTAACTCCACAGCCGACGACCTACGTGTGTGCAAATTTTACCACCATGACATTGGCAGTAACTACTGAAATGGGCACATGACCATCGACACTGAACGTTGGCGCAGTAGCAGAGCGTTGTATGGTCTGATCGATTCCGATACCTTCTTCATCACGCCGACGGGAGGGCACGAATCCGTCGTCTTCCAGGAGAACAGCTCCTTGACACCTGTACTGCAGGACTGAGACTACCTGTGGGCGGCTCCATTACGCTCTAGCGAACATTCACGTGGGCATACATGGGTCCAATGGAGCTCGTGCAAAGTACCATGACGGCCAAGGGTTATCGTACACTGGTTACAGACCATGTACACCTCTTCATGACGATCAGGCTTCCCTCGGCACTGATATTTTTCAACAAGATAATGGGACCGTGTCACAAGGCCAGGCGTGTGATGGAGTGGTTCGAGGAACATAATGGCGAGTTCCATTTGATGTGCTGGCCCCCAACTCACCAAATCTGAATGCGATAAAACACATCTGGGATATGATTGAATTTGGCGTCAAAGCTCATCGCCCCCTCCACGAAATTTTCGGGATTGGGTGACTTGTGTGTGCTGTTGTGGTCCCAGCTCCGTCCAGAGACCTACCAAGGCCTCACTGCTTCCATGGCACGACGCGTCGCCGCTTTTGTCAGTGCCGAAGCTGGATATACCGGCTGTTAGCTAGGTTGTCGTAATGTTCTGACTCACAAATAGAAATACGTCTTTTTCTTGCAGTTACAAATTGTAAAATTAACTATGGTATGAACATTAACTCAAGGTTTTGTGAATTTTAACAAGGAAAAAGTAACAGTCTAATCGTTTTGTTTCTATTGCGTTTTTCCTATGACACATCTGTCCTTGTAAGGGTTACAGTTAGATCGAATTGTAAACTTTATTACCTTTTTCATAATTGTCACAGATTCTTTATTCTTTCATTATACTTAACAGACTGTGTAAATTACTAATGTGGTCAGCCGGTGTTGCCGAACGGTTCTAGGCGCTTCAGTCTGGAACCGCACGACCTCTACGGTAGCAGGTTCGAATCCTGCCTTGGGCATGGGTGTATGAGATACCCTTAGGTTAGTTAGGTTTAAAAGTTCTAGGGGACTGATGACCTTAGATGTTAAGTCCCATAGTGCTCAGAGCCATTTGAACCATTTTTACTAATGTTAATGAAAAAATTTAAAAAATTGACCAATAAAGCAGGCAGCCTAAGAGGGCGACAGGATATTCGAAATGTGTCACGGTGCGGAAGCTTTGTAGCTAAGAAGAATTTTGTAGGCAAATTAAAGGCTATTTTTCGGCTTGATAGGTCACAAGTGTCCCATATCAAATTGTTCGTCTCGACTTCCATTACTCCTCTGTGGTACATTGTCAACACTTACCGTTTGCACGCTCTGTAATATTTTCGGTGCATTTGTTGCATTACTTCTATATCAAGTAATAAGCCTTTGAGAAATTCTTCGAATCCTTAGTTGATAAAGGGACTGGCTGCCATAGAGAAGACGAAACTTCACAGTTATTGATTAAGCAGTGTCGCTCCTGGAAATTAGTATTAGTGTCAACAACTTTTATATATGTAGATGTGGGCTGCTTACTTTGCATTGTCTCGAAGCAGACTCTCGATAGCCAGAGATCACAGACGACTGTGTCCCGCACCAGACTACCTATTGGAACAGTGAAGTTGCAGACAGTATGTTATTATTTACGCCAAAGTAAGGTCTGGTCGAAGGACATAATTTCGTGGAATTTCATAACCGTTTGATTGTCAGTTGCTTTTATGAAATGTTATGGTTGGGGATGGATGGCCTCTACTGTGGGTAGTGGACTGGAATGGTTATTGTAAGGAGCCAACAACTCACCACCCTGGGTAAGGTAGCATTGGAGTGGTAGGTAGTAGCCTGGTAGCTGACCGGCGTATAAACATGAAAAAAATCATTGGTTAATCACATTACAATATTCTAACAATGTTTTGCGGTAGCAACGTCCTCTGGGGAACTTACCAAAGACAGTGGATGTGGGGTCGATACATCTGATTTGATGTGGTCTCTGGCAGCCAGCTGTGTTGTTCGCCTGGATAAACGGTGACACCAGTGACACAGCAGGTACGCTGAAAAGTGCGTGTGACGACCGGGCGGCGCGCGCAACGACTGGATGCAAATTAATGGCAGGACCAGGAGGTGACCCAAAGGCTGTAGGGCGCTAAGTCCACAACATTGCACTCAGAGCCAGCAGTAGGCATGCGATTTGTGGAGACAGATTGTAGATTCATGTGGACTCATAGAATGGCGTGGATCTCTTCTCAAAGGTTGCTGCTGCCAAACTGTGTGCAACAACCTAAAGATAGGCGTATATTTATTGGCCGGCCGCGGTGGCCGAGCGGTTCTAGGCGCTTCAGTCCGGAACCGCGGGACTTTTACGGTCGCAGGTTCGAATCATGCCTCGGGCGTGGATGTGTGTGATGTCCTTAGGTTAATTATCTTTAAGTAGTTCTAAGTTCTAGGGGACTGATGACCTCAGATGTTAAGTCCCACAGTGCTCAGGGCCATTTGAACCATTTTTATATTTATGAGCTTGATGCGTACTTGTTTTGCCAAGTCAGCGATTCGCCCCTCGTAGTCCCAACAGAGCCTAAGAATTGGGCCTGAAGTACTCGTGGTAACAGCCAGGATTCATAGCAGCAGTCGTTGTTGGATCAGCAGGCTGTTCCAGATATAACTGCGTCTGGTTGGCTCTGGTCCTACCGCTTCCATGGTCTTTAGCCTCAGCCATGGCAGCATCATTATTCCTTCTATTTGAGCCAGAAACTAGTGGCAGTGTTACAGAAGAATAAAATGATTGAGTTTAAGCAACGCTCGGATTTTTAAACAATTCCCATCAAAGTTATTGTATGTACGCCAACTTAATGTTCACTGTGACATCAACAATTGTGGCTTCTCAGATTATACAGGTGAGATTTTTAGAAAGCATTTCAGTTTTATTAGTAATACTTTGACGACTGCTGTAAATACCTTCATGCCCTGCCTGTAATGGTATTCGTTTTTAAATTCGATTGAAAAAAAGGGCGCGCTTTTCATTTTGCTGCACCAAAATTTATAGGTTTCCGTCAGTTTAGCTAAAAATGGAGAGAAGGGGTTTTCTGAGTCATTCAGCAGCCGTAGAATGTTATCATCTCTTAAGTATAAATTAAAAACGCATTTACACGAAATAATGACGTATCTGCCTGGCATTGTTTGTCTTCCACAGAAACATCACCCCAGCATTGAAATCTATGTACAAGGGTCATTGCATAAGTAATGCACAACATTTTTTAAATAGGTTGGTTTTACTCAGAATTCGAATACACTATATCAATCCCCACTCTTCTGGCTACAAAACCCTGTTTTTTAACATGACATCCTTACGCAACCTTACTGTGGGATCCAGTACGCCCGCACGATGCCGCTTCAGTGGTCGACGCAGAAGACAACGTCTTTCTGCATCGGTAACTTCCCCATCGTCAAGGTACTGCCCCTTCAGAGTTCCAGAAAACAGTCACCATATCTTTATCTGCAAATGGTACGGCTTCAAACTCTTTCTTCGAAGGAGAGGGGGTGTGGCATTTCGTTCCTGGTTCGAAGTGATGAGCCCACGTGACATCGCCCGTGACGAAATTTGACCAAAATTGGCATAATCAGCCCCACAACCCACAAGCAGTTCCGGACTTACGGTCCTTCGTTGCTTTTTATGCTCATTTGTTAAGCGTCGAGGAACCCAGTGGGCCACATCATTGAGTATCCCAAATGGTGGACGAGGGTATCAACTGTGATGTCTAGTTGGACAGCCAAGTGTCTGATTGTAATTAGTGGATCACCTCGAATGAGAGTGTCTGAACGTTCCAAAATTGCAGAAGTCACAGCTGTGTGAGGCCGTCCAGCACGAAGGAGACCAAACAGGCATGAGTTACCTTCTTGCGATGATGAAAGACTTCTCGCTCAACGACTCACCGAGCTTTGGTTCACTGACAGGTCTCCGTAGACATTCTGCAGGCGGCTATGAATATCTGCTAGGCTCTCGTTTTCCACAAAGAGAATTTCTGTGACTGGTCTCTGCTTGGAACGCACCTACGTTGCAGACGCCATTTTGAAGCCTACTTATAGCTGCGCCACCTATAACTACATTATGAAATTTTTGGGTGAGGTGAAAATATTTCACCATGTCCCACAGAAGATTCCATATCTTTCCAACCGACATTGGCCCACAAAAAATGTGTAGCATTACTTATTGAGCGCCCTTCATAATTTACTCATACTCTGCTTGACAATACGTGATACACTATTTACAACAAATATTACTATAACTTCTGTCGTTGCATGGCATACATGATTTCAGGCCGTCTGAAGACGTCTGTGACTTCTGGAGAATCGAATCCGATGTAATGGCATGATAGTAGTCCAGCCTGCAACCAACAGCGTCGCGTTCTGGATACCAGTACATTCACACATGGTGCATTGTACGATATTTTACGGTCATCTGGCCAACACGGCGTTTATCGCAAGCTCTAGTCATACTGCAGAACTTGCTTGTCACAGTGGTCGACCATCTGCTATTCACTGGCTTCACATTGGCATTACTAACGCCACAACATGCTCTGGAGAAGCCTAAATAACATGCTCTGTAATTAAGATAATTCAGTAGGTTGTAGTTCAGTTTTCATAAGCTAGCTCACACTCTTGTTTCACTCGCTCCTTCACTAGCTCGCAAAACTTACCTAGAACCTACTCAATTATCCTACTATAATCCAATTTTCATGTATGACTCGCAAAATTTGATTTTAAAAAGTCTATTATGCATTAAATTACTCAGAAGAATTAATAAAAATGAAAATTTTTTCCTATCACATTCACCATTGATAAAATCATTCACAAAAGGTGACATAAAAAATAAATTTAATACTTTTCTTGTAAAAAGTGAATGTGAGAAATTAAATAAATGAATTATTGTAAATGTAACAAATTAAATAAATATCAAAAAATCTAAAATGTTCACAGAATGAATACAATATCATGAAATTTATTATTTCTATTTTTAAGTTTCTTCATTCTTTTATACTTCAGTTTGATCTGTTCTTTTGCAATTAATTTAAAACCGTAATTGGTCATTAATTTACAATATCTATCAGGTAAAATGATCTTAAACACATTATATAGCTCCATACCACTGCTTTCTCCATATCCTGTGTATAAATATTCAAATCCAGTAATATTATATAAAACATTTATCCTTAACTCAGATATTTTAATCTCTTTCAAGCGAGTTTCTTGATTAAAGTCTCCATTTACTCAGAAAAATGTTATTAAATTTTTTATAACTTCTAATGGCCATATGATGATGTATTTATTTTACAAAATATAGCTTTCATCGCCATGAGGACTCAATGCTTTCTGGTTTATTTCAGCTGTGTACATTTCGTGTATTTCAGATTGAATTGTAATAAATCTTCTGCACTGTTCTCTATTGTCAGACAAACAATCTTTATAATCTTCTAAACTTATTTTATTTTTGACAGTAAATTTCTTAAATCTTTGGAATATTTTGCCTATTTTATCAACAATTTTTGTAAGCATACATTTTTGCTCTCAAGCTACAAAATTCCTCCAATATTTTTCGATTGCACTCATCTTTCATTTTTCCTACTACTTTCTTGCTTGCTTGTGGCATACCATAAATATTATTTTCAAGATATTAACTGGTATCAAATTTATGAATCACTGTTTTCATGACTTCATAGTAATTTTCAGTATTTATATTGTAGATATAACTATCTGTATCTTTACAACACAACTCAATATTTTCTCCAGATTTCGGTTTCGTTATTCTATAGTGAAAATCTATTCTTTAAATAAATCATGTATACCCATACCCATAGATGGATTTTTAAATGTGATTTTTGTCTTATTGATGTAAACAGCAGTAAGATTTCCATTAATTTCCATTAAGTGCCCTAAAGTTTGGCTTTGCTATTAATTTATCACATTTTTCTCCATCTGAGACTAATTTTATATCCACACTGTTTCTTACATTTTCCATTGTCTTGTCGAAGACTGAATTACTCATAAATTTATAGAAATCGTTTTCAAAATCTTTTTTGGATTTAGTGCTCATTTCTGTATTTAAATCTACATACTTCCTCAACCAATCCGATTTTTTAAATTTTAAAACTCTGTGTATTTTTGCTAATTTCATTCCTAGAAGCAGATACTGTTTAACATTTCTACAGTGAAATACTTCATTATTTTTGTTTTTTAAATTAGTGAACAATTTGGTTTATTTAATTTTATTCACTATTCTATTCTGAGGTGCTAACGATAAATCTTTATGTAAATCATGTAATACTTTTTGATATTCTAAATCTACTTCATAAATATATCCAATTTTAGCTGTATCTGATATTTCACTCACTTTGTACAGTCAAATTGTATGGTTCATCCCATTCAAATCCACCATACAGTAAATGCTGACTCATAGCATGACACACAATCCTGTTGGAAGAACATTAGCATTATACCAGAGGTTAAGAATAACACTTCAGTTGTAAATTTCTTATATCATCACCACCAGTTTCAGGCTCTCATATGCGTATCCTTACGTGTCCCACAGAAAATAACACCACAAAGCATGTAAAAAACAAAACGATTTATAAAAATAGTATTAAAAACTCATAAAAAATTTCGATGCTCCCGGTCACGCTAGGTGCTGTGAAACCTATGTCAGTGCGATAGTGACACCAGACAGTAGTACAGATGACTGCTTGGGTAGGGAAATATACAGATAATAGCAGGACACTTAGACTGTGCTGTGGCCCCCAGGTGCCACAGTGGACGTGTACTAGGCGCAGTGTCCTACCTATGAATGCAGAACAGGGAGTAGCAGAAGTGAATGAGGTAGCAAAAGCTCGGTACTGATCAACAGGGAAAGTAGCGAATCCTTGCAATCTATGCTGTCAGAAAGTAATATGCCAATTAACAGCTAGGCAGCAACAGCACTAACAGGACACATTAAAAGTGGGGTAAGCTTAAAACCAACAGTCGACAACTAATTGAAGCTTACATGAGATAAGACTGAGATGCAGTTTACATCAAGAAACACAGGTATTTCTTTTTCTTCGTAGACTGCAAGGTTTCGCTACTTTCCCTGTTCATCAGTAATGGCATCTTGTAACTAGGAGTGGCACATGTTTATGTTTTTTTAACTGATGATGGTGTCGCATTTTTTCACTTTGCCACTTACACATCCACACTCAGTTTAAAATTTGTTTGCTGCTCATGTAAAAGAAAAGTTTCATTGCACTTTACGGTTTGTATAATAATATTATATTACAGCATCCACTTATTTTTACCACAGTTCTGTACCGAGCTATTCAATACCCCCCTTTACTAAGCCTAATGCACTTTTAACTTACTTTGTGTATTTTTTGTGGAATTTTTTGCTTTTTCTTCATTTTAAATGTAAACCTTTAGCTCAAATTGCAAACGGCTGGGCTAGTGGCTCCACATTCTTCTCTCAGTCAATAGATGGAGGAAATTTTGCCACTCTGGTATAACTATTTGCTACCTCGCTTGCACTTCCTGTTTCCTGCTCATAGCTAGCATACCGCACATGTACAGCACTGTGCTCGGGGGCCACAGCACAGTGTAAGTGTCCTGCTCTTATTTGTATATTTCCCTACCCTGGCAGTTGTCCATAGTACTGTCTAGTATCACTTATGCATTGACAAGGGTTTCACAGCTTCTAGCCTGACAGGCGGTTCTGAAATGTTTTTTAAATTCTTTAAAACTTTTTTATAAAGTATTTTGTTTTTGTATGTATTGCGGCATATGAGAGATATTTCCTGCCTCTTACTATTTTCAGAGCGTCACCTGAGAATGGGCTTATGAGACCCCAAAACCGGTCATAGTACTAAAAGAAATTTACAACTGAAGCAGTATTTTCAACCTCTGGTCATTGCATAACCACATAATGCACATATAAATATGGTTGATGATTTGATAACTTTTTACGTTCAAGATACTTCATATATTTATTGTTTGCTGTAACATACCTTTTACAACACTGTGATATTCCTCCTCTTATTCCCTTTTGAACCATCAAAATCGTATCCTAATCATGTAGTAAATCAAGTGGTTGTTTATTCATTTTCAGTGTTGCATCCAAAGACAATTATGGTGCAGTAAAATACCTAGATGGATCTAAACCATAAGATTTCATACAGTATTTTCTAAAATTTTCAGATGCACTACACAATAACGATACATCAGTTTTAAGATATAAATCATGACGTTCATCTAGATTTTTTATATAAATTTTTCCTAAACTTATGTTATACGGTTATAATCTTCATCACTTATTTCACAGCCATTCAGTTAATTATAGAAATGTTCTTTTAATGGTAATTGTGTCTCTTCAAATTTCTTCCAAGAGTCCATCTAATCATATGGGTATACACCTTCTCTGATCGTCAGACTGAATAGTATTTCTGAGAAAATAATCAAGTTGTTTTACAAACAAATGTGAATGATATCCCAATAAATTATGAAAATAAACTGGTACAAAAATCTGGTGTGCCAACTGTAAGTCAGATTTACTACATGACAGATTTATATATTTTCCAGTCAAATGTTCATGAAGTCAAACCTTTTTATTTTTCTGTGAGTAATGACATTTATATGATATAGAAACTTCTAAGTCTTCATTGTTCTTCAGGAGTTAATGGTTCATTTCTTCAATTTCAGAATTCTACCAATTGCTTCAACCCCTTTTTATATATTTAATACATTTATTATGACAATTTGGTCCTCTATAAACAACAGGATCTTCACAGTGACCATTTACATATTTCATATAATAACAGAATCCACATGGTTCATGTTTTTGATATTTCATTGTATGGTATTAATTTTCTGGATTCGGATGACAGTTGTCCATCTTCAATAATAAACTTTCAAAATCAGCATATTTAACGAATGGAAGTTTCTGTGTATGTTGATAATTTTTAAAACATGGATAGGAAACTTCATATTTATTAATCTGAGTCGAAACAAAGTGTAGATAAATTTCTTATGTAACAATAGTGCAAACTATTTCTTATCTTGAAATAAAGAATTATTACATGTTTCTTTTTCTTATTTTTCGTAATTTTCAATGGATACACTTAATATTATTCATCTAGCGAATAAATGTTGGTAAACACTTTAATTTTATTTTCTATTTTTGGAATATGATCAACCACTACACGAAACTCAAAATTTTAAAGTTTCTGATAGAGACCAAGACCAACTTTATTATATTTTGTGGTTCTTTCTGAATTTTTATTTACAGGATGTAATGCAGATTTTATAGCCCACAGGAAATGTATCTGATCTTAATTTTTTAAGTTAATACATGCTTTCTTATTTTTTAATTTATATGGTAATTAGATGCAAGATGATCCTCTCAATTGAACGTAGCTGTTAAATCGTGGTTGTAAACCAATAATGCTATTTAATTTCCAATCTGATCCATATGCTCTGAAATCACTGATTCGTGATAAAACATTTCGTTTCCCAATCACCGATTTCTTAATTATCCCTCTTCCATTTGTCATCCTATAGTTTTCTGTCTGGAACTAAAATTCTGTAATATTTCTAGTTGTCTGTATTTGGTACTAAAAAGTTTCAAAGTTACTTTCTGTCACTGATGTAATTATAGACTATCTTTTACGACTAGCATAATTTTTGGTTTTATTGCAGTCAAGAAATGATTATGTTGAACTGAGTTTATATTACTATCAAAATTTACAGCCTCTGATCTTTCTGCAAATGCAGTATTAACTACATAATCTTCAGCAGTATTTCTAACTCAATTTAGTATAAAAAAGAAATAATTTTTCACTTTTAATTTTTCGGTAAGACAATTGTTTCCAAAGAATTCCTCCTTCTGTTACTTGATGTATTTTAATCAATCTACACTCCTGGAAATGGAAAAAAGAACACATTGACACCGGTGTGTCAGACCCACCATACTTGCTCCGGACACTGCGAGAGGGCTGTACAAGCAATGATCACACGCACGGCACAGCGGACACACCAGGAACCGCGGTGTTGGCCGTCGAATGGCGCTAGCTGCGCACCATTTGTGCACCGCCGCCGTCAGTGTCAGCCAGTTTGCCGTGGCATACGGAGCTCCATCGCAGTCTTTAACACTGGTAGCATGCCGCGACAGCGTGGACGTGAACCGTATGTGCAGTTGACGGACTTAGAGCGAGGGCGTATAGTGGGCATGCGGGAGGCCGGGTGGACGTACCGCCGAATTGCTCAACACGTGGGGCGTGAGGTCTCCACAGTACATCGATGTTGTCGCCAGTGGTCGGCGGAAGGTGCACGTGCCCGTCGACCTGGGACCGGACCACAGCGACGCACGGATGCACGCCAAGACCGTAGGATCCTACGCAGTGCCGTAGGGGACCGCACCGCCACTTCCCAGCAAATTAGGGACTCTGTTGCTCCTGGGGTATCGGCGAGGACCATTCGCAACCGTCGCCATGAAGCTGGGCTACGGTCCCGCACACCGTTAGACCATCTTCCGCTCACGCCCCAACATCGTGCAGCCCGCCTCCAGTGGTGTCGCGACAGGCGTGAATGGAGGGACGAATGGAGACGTGTCGTCTTCAGCGATGAGAGTCGCTTCTACCTTGGTGCCAATGATGGTCGTATGCGTGTTTGGCGCCGTGCAGGTGAGCGCCACAATCAGGACTGCATACGACTGAGGCACACAGGGCCAACACCCGGCATCATGGTGTGGGGAGCGATCTCCTACACTGGCCGTACACCACTGGTGATCGTCGAGGGGACACTGAATAGTGCACGGTACATCCAAACCGTCATCGAACCCATCGTTCTACCATTCCTAGACCGGCAAGGGAACTTGCTGTTCCAACAGGACAATGCACGTCCGCATGTATCCCGTGCCACCCAACGTGCTCTAGAAGGTGTAAGTCAACTACCCTGGCCAGCAAGATCTCCGGGTCTGTCCTCCATTGAGCATGTTTGGGACTGGATGAAGCGTCGTCTCACGCGGTCTGCACGTCCAGCACGAACGCTGGTCCAACTGAGGCGCCAGGTGGAAATGGCATGGCAAGCCATTCCACAGGACTACATCCAGCATCTCTACGATCGTCTCCATGGGAGAATAGCAGCCTGCATTGCTGCGAAGGGTGGATATACACTGTACTAGTGCCGACATTGTGCATGCTCTGTTGCCTGTGTCTATGTGCCTGTGGTTCTGTCAGTGTGATCATGTGATGTATCTGACCCCAGGAATGTGTCAATAAAGTTTCCCCTTCCTGGGACAATGAATTCACGGTGTTCTTATTTCAATTTCCAGGAGTGTAATTAGATAAGCTTCACTTAATTTACTATATCCTCTGAAATTACTTCTTCTACAATAAGATCAATGATAGTGTAACACTCCATTTTAGTCCTTGTATTTTCAGAAAGCAAGATGTAATAGGTTTGTAAACTCAAATTTTTATGATATGTGAAATTTCTTATTAATGGATATTTAAGTACTAAGTACAATGTGATTTTACTCTCTCATTTTTGATATATTCTAAAGTACATTTCTTACATTTATTATTATGTATATCTTTATGTGAAGAATTTATATACAAACAAGTTAAGTATTTAATTTCGTAACAAGCATTAATTTTTTTTTAGGGTCATCATTTTCCATCGACAATATACTTTTTTGATGTTCTTCACTCAGAATTAGTTGTAAATGATTTTTATAATAAAATTTACAAATATTTTTTCCATGTACCCAACTAATTTGATTATTGTTGTAATTTTTTACATTTACATTTTCATCACCATCATCATGAAATAAATCTTCATCAAATTATTATTACATTATATCTTTTAATAACACTTCTACACATTGAACATTTAATTTGTTCTTTTAGCCATTCATCAATACACTCTTTATGAAAAATATAATTACAGCTTGTTTGTATAAATTGATGATTTTCATTACTTAAGCATATGGAACACTCATAAGCTTTAGATTGTTCCATCAGTATTTCATAAGGTTTAATTATTTTTTGTATAAATGATTTCCCAGTTAACTTTATCTTTAAGCTCTATTACAAAATCTTCTGATAATTTTTGGTCACCTGGTATACCTTCCTTATTTAATTTATGCTGAAAATCTCTCATAAAATCTTCAGACAGTTTAGTTCATAAGATATATTATGCCAGTTTAATTTATTTTCAGTTTAGCTTGAAATTCTTTCATAAAAATTTCAGATAATTTGTGATATAATGAGATAGATTACCATATTACATTATAATGAGATTCTCTTATAAAATCTTCAGATAACGTTTTTGGAACACAAATATATTACATTAGTTCAGTTTATCTTGAAATTCTCACATAATGTCTTAAGATAATTTTGATGCCTTGACATATTATTCCAGTCTAATTTATCTTTAAATTATAAAATCTTCAGACATTTCATGACCTCTTAGTATATGTAGATCTCATATATAGTATATATTCTCAATGTAATTTGTCATAAAATTCTCTCAGAAATTTTTCATGTATCTTATTAAATCTCGAGATTCATTGTTTCCATTGACATTCACTAAATAGGTTTTCCTTTTTAATATAAGCAGCAACTATATCTCTGTATATTCCATTTGTTAAATACACATCATATAATTGCTCAAAATTTTACTTTTTACACATAAGGTGAATCATTTGAAGGTATTGTTCTTCACTATCTTACAGTTAATTCAACTCATTGCGCCAGCAAGAGCTAGATTTAGCCCATGGTTTGTTAATATTATTATTAATAAGATCAATAAGTGGTTGTTTACCCAGTTTTGAACCATGTTTATGTACTAATTGGTTTGCTCTACCATTCAGTTCCTTTACTTTCAGACAATGTAGACATAGCATGTATTAGAAATAATTTTGATTAGATTTGCGAAAAATAAGAAAGTGGCATTTTCATTTTTCAGAACCTACCTCATTATTTGAGGTAAGGAACGACATTTTACCATTGTTATATGGTACTCGAGGCATCAAAGATTTGGCATCTGATATGGTCCAGTCAAATCGGTTAATGGACGCTTATTCAGCGACTCCTTTTTGTTCTATATCGTGCGAATTGATCATACACATATCTGTAATGTTGCTTAAAGATGATTTTTCCGGATTTATATGTGCATTCAGTTCTTTTACTGGTCATTTACTTTGAAGGTCAATGCTTGTAAAACTGTGGAGACAACCTCAATGAACAGCTGAACGATATAAGCAGAAAGCTACCGCTTGTTCAGTTTAGTTCACTGCATTTGGGAATCGGTGCTGGCTGTGTAATACTCAAATATTAGTTATGCAAGCACAATTTCTTAATTGTGCAGGTTTGTGAATGTAAGTGAGTTTTTGACATTTTATATTCACATTTACGAATCTTGCAGCATTTACAAATAAATTTTTGGGGCACGAGAATAATGTTGTTACTTTCATAGGTTGGGAGTTTCAGGCCATATCTAACATTATTTGTGGGAGTAGTTACTGCATTTTATCACAACACATCTTGCAGTGCATGTTATCTCTTAGTAAGCTTATTCATTCGTTGCTAGTGCATCAATAGATACTTTGAGTTATGGTTCCTTAGATCTCTTCTTTCTGGATATATAATGCTCAAAAATGTAATGCTGCGTTACAGCCATTTTTTGATACGAGAATCAGTTTGAACATTAACACTGCAAACAATTCACAGATAATGTGAAATTTTCCAAGAAGAGTGATAGCCCATTCCTACACATTGGCAGTATCACCAGTGGAAAAGGTTTTTTGTTAATGATCCTAATATGGTTTCTCAAATCACGTTGCGTTATGTAACATCTAGCATGTAATTTCATTATTCAAAAAAACTTAGTTTTAGTTTCATTCATTGAATATGTGGTTGGAGGTCGGAATTAGAAATTGTTTCCCCATTTGTTTCAGATTCTTAACAAATTTCTCGAGCACTGCTTTTCGTTTTTTCTGTAGTTGATGAGCCATTAAAAACAAGAGACTGTATAGTGTCAGAAATGAGTGAAATGCAGCTCTACCAAAAAATTTTTTTTAGATGGCTCTTTGTGGTGCAGTTTCTTTTTCGTGATCTTGATCCCCTATCTTCACAGTGTAGCACCACGAATAAGTACAGCCCTGTATTTGGGCAATTATTGTAAATTTCGCTCATCTATGGCCGGAAGGTAGTCGTCAAGGGACCGATTGTTACATCGGATGGCAGACAGGGGCGATGTTGATATTTAGCAAACGATTCTGTGAGGAGGATTTACGACACAGCTCTCAGGTGAGAAGACAAGGTCCGGCGTGTACTGTGTATAAGTGTTCAGTAATTTACATCTACATCATACTCCGCAAGCCACCTAATAGTGTGTGACGGAGGGTACTTTTGGTATAAATATCTGATCCCTCCAATCCCGTTCCATTAGCGAATAGTGCGTGGGAAGAATGATTGTCGGTAAGCCTCTGTACAGGCTCTAATTTCTCGAATTTTCTGCTCGTGGTCAATACGCGCGATGTACGTGGGGCAAGTAATATGTTTTCCTACTCCTCCTGAAAAGTGCTGTCCCGAAATTCGATAGTAAATCCCTTCGTGATGCACAACGACTCTCAAGTAACATCTGCCTGCGGAGTTTGTTTAGCATCTCCGTAACGCTCTCTCGCCAGCTAAACAACCCCGTGACGAAACGCGCCACTCTTCGTTGGATCTTCTTTATCTCCTCTATCAATCCTACCTGATATGGATCCCAAATAGATGAACAATACCCAAGAATCTGGCGAAAAAGCGTCTTATAAGCAACTACTTTACTGGATGAGTTACATTTCCTTAAAATTCTTTCGATGAATCCGAATCTGGGGTCCGCGTTGCGCGCTATCTGTTTTATATGGTCATTCCACTTAAGATCGCTCTGGATAGTTATGCCTAGATATTTTACGACAGACGCTGTCTCCAGCTGTTTGTCATTAATAATGTAGCTGTACAGTAGTGGATTTCTTTTCCTATATAGTCGCAATATGTTACATTTATTTACGTTCTGGGTCAACTGCCAGAGTCTGCAAAATGGTTGAAATGGCTCTGAGCACTACGGGACTTAACTTCTGAGGTCATCAGTCCCCTAGAACTTAGAACTACTTAAACCTAACTAACCTAAGTACATCACACACATCCATGCCCGAGGCAGGATTTGGACCTGCGACCGTAGTGGTAGCGCGAGTCCAGACTGTAGCGCCTAGAACCGCTCGGCCCCCGGCCGGCCAGAGTCTGCACCATTCATCAATTCTCTGCAGGTAGTTCGGCAAATTCTTAGAATCTTCTTCCGTTGCTACTTTGGTATAGTCTACTGCATCATCTGCGAACGGCCTTAAAGAGCATCCGACGCTTTCTACTAGATAATTTACATATACTGTAAACAGCAACGCTCCTATCACACATGCCTGCGTTACTCCGTATATTACCTTCGCATCTATCGATTTAGTTCCGTTAAGAGCGACGTGCTGAGTTCTATCTGCAATAAAGTTTTGAATCCAATCGCAGGTCTTCTCCGATACTGTGTAAATTCGTAATTTTATCATGTAAACGGCTATGCGGGACCGTGTCAAATCAAGAGACACGGCATCAGCCTGAATACCGTTGTTAAGTAATCAGGGCAGCCAATGACTCTGGCATGCTGTGAAGAATACCATGCGTTGCTGTTACAACAGCGCCTGGTAACCTGCGCGTAGGGGCCAAAGCGCACAGAGGAAATCTGATAATGTAATCATTAAAGAGAAATCCACTTTTTTCCAGAGACGTAGGGAAAAGGCGTGTAAATAAGCCAGCCCGTAGGCTCAAATCAGGCAGTCGTGTTGCCATTCTTCCCGCGTCTAGAACCTGAGAGAATGACGATTGTTTAAGTTGCAGGTCCACTACGACGACCTTCTGGTGATGAATATCGGCGGCCAACTGAACCGTTTTAACTACCTCCTACCTCCGCTGCACAAACGCGCCATAATTGAGATGGGGCGGGCCGCATCTTGGAGCTGCGCCGCCACGAGGAGCGAGCGGGCTACGGGCATGCGCTCTCTGAGTGACATCGTCCAGCAGATTGCAAGGTGCCGTCCGCAGGGACGAGGCTGCAGCGCGAATAAGCGGCCTCCTGCGTGTAGAGTTGCGTATGGCCGTTGACCGATCTGCCCTGGGCGGTCGGACGGAGCTGCTAAGGCTCATTAAAACGACAGCGGACGGCTGTTTCCCTTCAGCGCTCTAAAGGGGGTCCAAGGGTTGCGCTTGAGGGAGTGGTCAGCCGTGCCGCGGGCTACCGGTGCAGTCAACGCACTCTGTGGCCACTTAGCCGTGCCGTGAGTAGGAGCGCTACGTCTGCAAGGCTGGGCTACTGGACTCAGACGCAACAGATTCTGGCAACGCGGCTTTCGCATTGGCGCTGAGCCACGCACGTTGCGCAGCGCCTTCACGGTATCACCGAAGGGCCAACTGTGGATCTTCGACGCAATAAATTCAACTACATACTTGACGGTTTTCCTCTGAACGCTTTGGCCTGAGTCATCCCTCTCTGCAAAACCATACCTCCCCGTTGTTCTGACATATTACAACCCCTGAGCTCGGGGGTTGCAACAACAGATTCGGAAGGTAAATTTTTTGGATTCGGCAACGACAGTCGTAGAGGGCGGTTGGATGCCCTTGTTCTGTACCCGTTCCCAACACCCTCCACCTCCCCCTCACGATACCCTCCCTCTGCCTCATGGGACAGAAGTTGTGTACCCAATCTGTCTGTCAGCGTGTAGTGCTATCCACGAGCTTTGACGCCACGATCAAACACATCCCAGATGTGTTCGATCGTGTTCAGATCTGTTAAGTTTGGGGACAGCACATCAACTGCAGCTCGCCACTGGGTTCCTCGAACCACCCCATCACACCCCTGGCCTTGTCACACGGCCGCATTACCTTGCTGAGAAACGCCACTACCGTCGGGAAATATTATCGTCATGGAGGCGTGTACGTAGCCTGCAAAAGGTGTATGATAATCCTTGGCTGTCTTGGTACCTTCCGAGGGCTCCACTGGACCCACGGAGGCCCACATGAATCTTTTCCAGAGCATGATGAAGCCGACGTCAGCTTGTCACCATCCCGTAGTGCCAAGGAGCTGTTCCCCTGGAAGACGACTGATTCGCGCCCTCCCATCGCCGTGATGAAGAAGGTATTAGAAATGACCAGACCATGCAACGTTCTGCCACAGTGCCAACATCTAGCGCCGATGGTCAGTTGTCCATTTCCCTCGTACTTGCCAATGTCGTGGTGTTAACATTGGTGCATGCGTGGGTCGTCGCTGCGGAGGCCCATCGTTAGAAGTATTCGGTTCACTGTGTGTTAAGAGACACTTGTACTCTCCGCAAGTCTGATACTGGATCCGCCACAGTTCGCCGCCTGTCCTGTTTTACCAGTCTGCCCAACCTACGACGTCCGACGTTTGTAATGAAAGGTCTCAGGACTTGGTTTCACCTTGGTTGTGTCACCTGTAGAAGATACTCACCACAGCACTCATCGAGCACGCGACAAGTCGTGCAGTTTCCGAAATGCTTAAGGCGGCCAGTGTGGCCGAGCGGTTCTAGGCGTTTCAGTCTGGAACCGCGCGACTGCTACGCTCACCGGTTCGAATCCTGCCTCAGGCATGGCTGTCTGTGATGTCCTTAGGTTAGTTAGGTTTAAGTAGTTCTACGTTCTAGGAGACTGATGACCTCAGATGTTAAGTCCCATAGTGCTCCGAGCCATTTGAACCATTTGAAATGCTTGAACCGAGACTCCAGCCGTCACAATCAGCCCTTGGTCAAATTCAGATAGATTACAAGCATTCTCCATCCTACACACGGACAGCACGCTCGCGGATACTACATGCAACCAACGTGTTTCTGACTAGCAGTCGTTCCTCACCACGTCATGCTGCTATCGCGTGAACGGATTTATATTCTTAGTGGTTCGGTGGTCATTATATTCTGGATGTTCAGTGTATATCACCTCACATACTTCAAAGAAACGTCAACCGTAGGCCACAGTCCTAGGTAATTTGACTACGCCTTCGCGAGTGACAGATAGGGCTCCGTGCGACTCTCTTCCTCTGCATCACTCTCGTTAACATGAAGGGTTGTCTGAAATATTGCATTGCAGTGTTCTGAAAGCTCTTGCTGACTCAGTCCTACCAAGCTGTCCTGCACACCCAGAATTTGTAGCGAATGGGGACACTCAACGACGGTTGTAAAGCCGCTTAAATTCGCGAACCCTTGTGGGTTATGATTTGGAGTTCACACACACTGAAAATCCGTTACCTAAGCGCCAATCACTTCATTGCACTCCATCAAAATTATACAAGACGGTGAGACACAGTCTGAAAATCTTGTAAGTGTGTTGCAAGTTAGGTTGTGCTGATAAGTAACTGTTAGGAAAAAAATTTGGGTGGTGAGAAACAGTCTGAAAATCTTGTTAGGGTGTGGCAGGTTAGGTTGTGCTCATAAGTAATTGTTAAGCAAAAAATTTGATACGTTACGACGTTTCCGATTTAATAAGCGTTGAAGACAGCGAATCATGCCGTTACACCCGGAGATTCAAGCTGTCCGCCAGAGGCAGCGTCGTGGAACGTGTTATTCGTCCGGTTTCCCAAAACCGAACTAGAAAGCGGCACAAAAATTGGACAAACGACGGTAGTAAGGATGGAGCACGAGCAGTCTCATGTGCAATCATCTACGGTATGAGAACGCTTGACACTAAATGTAGCTGGTGGAACGCTTGAATATGAGCTCGCAACCGACTGATTGGCTAACTTTTATATCAGTTAACCATTTCAATAACTAGGGCGGCCACCTTTTGAAAATATTATAATCTAGTCATTTGCTTTATATTTTAAAATTTTGAATAAAATATTCATTATTTTTCAACAAATTTTTCTACCTGAGTCCATATATGTTTTAAATTGTTCAGCTAAACTTAACCTAAAAGCTAAAGTCTTAGTAGCAGATTTCACTTTTCCCACTGAATATTGCATTCAATATCTTAAGGTTCAGCGCCTTACTCACACATCGGTATCTCTTTAAGAAGTATGTTGAGACTAAAAGTGAACAATAATGAATGAAACTTACATTTTTTGAATTGTTCGTGGTGGTCATAATGTCGGTAGTACACATTATTAAACATGCACTGATATTGCTGAGAGTGTGCGAAAAGGTATTCTCAGGTTCTTGGCCCCAATTTACATATCAGTACCTCTTTAAAAATGTGCTGTTTATATAACTCAACAACAATTAACGAATTCTGCATTTTTTCTACCGCTTAGGTGTGCATACAGTACCCCCCCCCCCCCCCTCACAATCCCTTGGGAATGCATGTTACGGAAAATGCTTTGATATATCTACAGTTAACTCGGAAACGGCGCAACGTATCGAATTTTTTCCTTAACCATTATTTTTCACCACATCCCTCCGTGCAACACCCTTACAATCTTCTCAGACAATTTCTGATCAACAAGTTACTTTGCGTGGTCATCCTCCGCAGGAAGCACAGAAATATTTGTTTTGTAAATGAAAACGCCTTCTGTTGCTGCACTATGTTTTATTTTCCCAGACACGTTTAGCCTTTTCTCACTTTAAGGCATCATGAGTGGGATCTATGATGATACAGTTATGATACACTTTTGTTTTGATATGTATTATTCATAGATAATAAAACAGCTCACTGATCACTTTTTATATAAATGATTACTGAGGTTTCTTCGAGTTTTTAGTTGGCAACGGTGTTTCCTCTGATCTGGTCACATAGAGGTCGCACTACCGCTCCATTTACGAAACGTAAGCATCTTTTTGTGTTTCGAACATTTTTTATCCCACTTTCCATTTTGTTTGTACTTGTTGCTTTGATGCACTCTCAGTCTTCTGTTACTAGTTTAGGAATAACACTAATATAGACATAACTACTTTGAGTGAACTCAAAGTAGCAACTTTATAATTCTTTTGCGGTTTCTATTTTGAAAGAGATAAGTCAGCTGTAGCAGTGGTTAATCGACTACTTGACACCCAGCATTTCATTTTGTCTGCTACGTTTAAATCTTTAGGCCTACACTCCCGCAGAATTTTGGGTGATCTCGCACTTGGTCATAAAGCAGCAACTCACTGATGACGGACCACATCAGCATCACAGTTCATATTAGAATACTTTTGTATGACACAGCGAGAAAGAGGCGTTCCAGACGTTCACGTTAAATTACTCGAACATTAAAGACTATTTATTCAAACCGTCTTTTCCTGAAATTCATAACATTACGTGAAAATATTTGTTGTTTATAAGCACTACACACCCCTATAAAGGAGCAGGCAGGTACACCGTCATACAGCGTGGAAACAATTTCGAAAGTGGTATACCTCACTATGCAAAATAAGGCAGTCACTCGTGGAAAATTCTGTCATAACAAGTAGGTTAACTGCACTTGCCTAAACGAGATTGTCAAACTTTTCCCTCACTATTATGGGGACAGTTGAAACTGTTTGGCGTAGACACTCAACGATACCTTATTTAGAATAGAATAATGCTCTGTCAAAGACCAAATTCAGTGAGTAGTTCTTGCTAAAAGAGAACATTCCACGACATCAATCAGAATTTTCTACTGACAATTGTAGTTAGCATCAAGTTTCATGAACACCCGCAGTGTAACGCTAAATTTCCACAGCTGGAGACTCGGCTTTTCTGTGGAAGAAGAGACCTAGTAAGAAATCTATGTCTACCATATCAGGTTGTAAGTTTCTTGGAATAAAACAGAAGGGTCAGGACGACAAGACATGTGGAATATTCAATAAACCGTTATAAGGAATTTAAATAAAATGAGAAACTTGATGAAAATTTTCCAGTATAATACACTCCTGGATATGGAAAAAAGAACACATTGACACCGGTGTGTCAGACCCACCATACTTGCTCCGGACACTGCGAGAGGGCTGTACAAGCAATGATCACACGCACGGCACAGCGGACACACCAGGAACCGCGGTGTTGGCCGTCGAATGGCGCTAGCTGCGCAGCATTTGTGCACCGCCGCCGTCAGTGTCAGCCAGTTTGCCGTGGCATGCGGAGCTCCATCGCAGTCTTTAACACTGGTAGCATGCCGCGACAGCGTGGACGTGAACCGTATGTGCAGTTGACGGACTTTGAGCGAGGGCGTATAGTGGGCATGCGGGAGGCCGGGTGGACGTACCGCCGAATTGCTCAACACGTGGGGCGTGAGGTCTCCACAGTACATCGATGTTGTCGCCAGTGGTCGGCGGAAGGTGCACGTGCCCGTCGACCTGGGACCGGACCGCAGCGACGCACGGATGCACGCCAAGACCGTAGGATCCTACGCAGTGCCGTAGGGGACCGCACCGCCACTTCCCAGCAAATTAGGGACACTGTTGCTCCTGGGGTATCGGCGAGGACCATTCGCAACCGTCTCCATGAAGCTGGGCTACGGTCCCGCACACCGTTAGGCCGTCTTCCGCTCACGCCCCAACATCGTGCAGCCCGCCTCCAGTGGTGTCGCGACAGGCGTGAATGGAGGGACGAATGGAGACGTGTCGTCTTCAGCGATGAGAGTCGCTTCTGCCTTGGTGCCAATGATGGTCGTATGCGTGTTTGGCGCCGTGCAGGTGAGCGCCACAATCAGGACTGCATACGACCGAGGCACACAGGGCCAACACCCGGCATCATGGTGTGGGGAGCGATCTCCTACACTGGCCGTACATCACTGGTGATCGTCGAGGGGTCACTGAATAGTGCACGGTACATCCAAACCGTCATCGAACCCATCGTTCTACCATTCCTAGACCGGCAAGGGAACTTGCTGTTCCAACAGGACAATGCACGTCCGCATGTATCCCGTGCCACCCAACGTGCTCTAGAAGGTGTAAGTCAACTACCCTGGCCAGCAAGATCTCCGGATCTGTCCCACATTGAGCATGTTTGGGACTGGATGAAGCGTCGTCTCACGCGGTCTGCACGTCCAGCACGAACGCTGGTCCAACTGAGGCGCCAGGTGGAAATGGCATGGCAAGCCGTTCCACAGGACTACATCCAGCATCTCTACGATCGTCTCCATGGGAGAATAGCAGCCTGCATTGCTGCGAAAGGTGGATATACACTGTACTAGTGCCGACATTGTGCATGCTCTGTTGCCTGTGTCTATGTGCCTGTGGTTCTGTCAGTGTGATCATGTGATGTATGTGACCCCAGGAATGTGTCAATAAAGTTTCCCCTTCATGGGACAATGAATTCACGGTGTTCTTATTTCAATTTCCAGGAGTGTATGAAATCATATATGTGAAGGTTAAGAGCTCACATATCCATCGCGGACAGTTTCTATCGAGACTAATATTCGAAGAATTTGGTAGCCGCAGTCCACAACAAAGTTGGTAGTCAATGGATCTCAAAGCGGATATGATATTTTCGCAATAGTTCTTTTTCTTACAAAAAGTGGTCAAAACATCTCCGACTGCACATTTCATTTTTTTTTTCTATATCTGTTTAGTCTTGAAAGCAGACAGTTCAACATTCTACTGCACAAAACCCTGATCCAGCCTGTTGTTCTATATGGCTGTGAGACATTGATTATCCGGAAACAGGACTTCCATAAGCTCCTGGTTTTTGAGAGAAAAGTACTTCGGAAGATCTTCGGTCTTCGGTCCGGTTCTAGATAGATACAGGGCAATGGAGGATCAGATACAACCAAGAGCTTGAGGAATTATACCAGCAGCCCAATATAGCAGGAACTGTCAAAGCCAAACGAATGCAGTGGGCCGGCCATGTGGCCCGGATGGAGGATCACAGATGGCCTCGGAAGCTCCTGGATTTCACACCTACAGGAAAGAGACCGCCAGGGAGACCCAAGAAGCGTTGGAGGGATGGACTCCATGAAGATTTAAACCAAGTGTCAATAGATGTGAACGGATGGCGGATAGCAGCAATGGATAAATACAGTGGAGGAGGAAACTTGTAGATGCGTGCGGTCCACTTGGCCTGATCACGTAGTGGTAGTAGTAGCAGTGTTTAGTAACAAGACGACCTGGCAGTTGTAAAAAGGAGTTATGGTTGCTTCCCTATAAAACTGACAAAAAATGGTTCAAATGGCTCTGAGCACTATGGGACTTAACATCTGAGGTCATCAGAACTACTTAAACCTAACTAACCTAAGGACATCACACACATCCATGCCCGAGGCAGGATTCGAACCTGCGACCGTAGCAGTCGAGCGGTTCCGGACTGAAGCGCCTAGAACCGCGAGGCCACCGCGACCGGCTATAAAACTGACACTCTCCTTGCGTAAATATGTTGTGAGGCGATGTTTTCTGTTTAGTATCATATCGTAGGAAGTTCTATCTATTGGAGATTTTATGTGTTTATCTGGGAAATGATTGAACTTTCTGATATGCACATTTATGTATTCGTTTGGTGATACAATTCGGTTTGTGGTGTTTATCGGCGATGAAGACTGGAATTCATACGCCAATACGACAACCGGACGTTCCCTGAGTGGCGGCAGGTGGTCTTTTTAGATTAATGACGTTTCACGCGCCATCGGAAAAGTGGCTATTGGCGTGCACGCCGTGAAACGTCTGAAAGAAATCGGTCCAGGCCGGAGGGGGGAGTGTTAGGACTGGGGAATGTTTTTGCGGCATTCGCTGGGTGATAATATCATTATAAAACATACAATAATTCAGCACAAGTATGCATCTATTCTTGGGGATCACAGCCATACATGCAGTTTGTTGTTCCTCAACACGATGGCATCTACCAGCAGGACAATGCAACTTGTCACACAGCTTGCAGCATACGTGTGTGGCTCGAAGAGCACCAGAATGAGTTTACAGTACTACGCTGGCCATAATACTCCTCGGACTTAAATCCGATATAGAATCTGTGGAGCCTCCTCGATCGGGCTGTTCGCGCCAAGGATCTTCAACCGAGAAACCTAGTGCAGCTGACCACGGCACGGGAGTCGTATGACTCCACATACCTGTCAGATACCTCACTGACTCTCTTTCTTCAAATCTCGCTGCGATCCACGCTGTAAAATGTGGTTATTCAGGCTTTTGATAGATACTCACATTAACGTGACTGGACAGTGTAGATGGTGGACTAGAGCGGGGTATCTTGGGATTGGCATCGTCCTCGTGACCGTGTACCATTCATGGCGTTGGTACTAAAAAATATGATCGTCATCTCCTTGCTGTTTGTAGGCAGGTATGAAGCTGAAGACTGGGGATATTCCTTTTTTAAGTCCTGCTAATGCATTAATTTATTGTTAATTGTGATACACTTCGAGCGTATAGGTTGTTATGTTTCAGTATAGAAGCAAATTTTACCGTAAAACCTAAGTTCGCCATTGACATTAAAAGTTGAGCATACTTTGTTTTATCTTAACGTTTTTAGAATAAAAAATGGCGATGAGGAGATAAGTTAAAAATGTAAGGCTTCGATATTGAGCTAAACATTCTAGTTTAGCACATCCCACTATCACATGTATTGGACAGGATCCTAGAATAAAGTGAAATATCGGCTTCATTCGTGCATTGAGGGTGTGTTTCAGCAGTCTGAAATCATTGTTAAGTGAGTACATTGTCCTTAAAGTGTTAGCTGACGTTATATTTTCCTTTATACACTCCAGGAAATGGAAAAAAGAACACATTGACACCGGTGTGTCAGACCCACCATATTTGCTCCGGACACTGCGAGAGGGCTGTACAAGCAATGATCACACGCACGGCACAGCGGACACACCAGGAACCGCGGTGTTGGCCGTCGAATGGCGCTAGCTGCGCAGCATTTGTGTACCGCCGCCGTCAGTGTCAGCCAGTTTGCCGTGGCATACGGAGCTCCATTACAGTCTTTAACACTGGTAGCATGCCGCGACAGCGTGGACGTGAACCGTATGTGCAGTTGACGGACTTTGAGCGAGGGCGTATAGTGGGCATGCGGGAGGCCGGGTGGACGTACCGCCGAATTGCTCAACACGTGGGGCGTGAGGTCTCCACAGTACATCGATGTTGTCGCCAGTGGTCGGCGGAAGGTGCACGTGCCCGTCGACCTGGGACCGGACCGCAGCGACGCACGGATGCACGCCAAGACCGTAGGATCCTACGCAGTGCCGTAGGGGACCGCACCGCCACTTCCCAGCAAATTAGGGACGCTGTTGCTCCTGGGGTGTCGGCGAGGACCATTCGCAACCGTCTCCATGAAGCTGGGCTACGGTCCCGCACACCGTTAGGCCGTCTTCCGCTCACGCCCCAACATCGTGCAGCCCGCCTCCAGTGGTGTCGCGACAGGCGTGAATGGAGGGACGAATGGAGACGTGTCGTCTTCAGCGATGAGAGTCGCTTCTGCCTTGGTGCCAATGATGGTCGTATGCGTGTTTGGCGCCGTGCAGGTGAGCACCACAATCAAGACTGCATACGACCGAGGCACACAGGGCCAACACCCGGCATCATGGTGTGGGGAGCGATCTCCTACACTGGCCGTACACCACTGGTGATCGTCGAGGGGACACTGAATAGTGCACGGTACATCGAAACCGTCATCGAACCCATCGTTCTACCATTCCTAGACCGGCAAGGGAACTTGCTGTTCCAACAGGACAATGCACGTCCGCATGTATCCCGTGCCACCCAACGTGGTCTAGAAGGTGTAAGTCAACTACCCTGGCCAGCAAGATCTCCGGATCTGTCCCCCATTGAGCATGTTTGGGACTGGATGAAGCGTCGTCTCACGCGGTCTGCACGTCCAGCACGAACGCTGGTCCAACTGAGGCGCCAGGTGGAAATGGCATGGCAAGCCGTTCCACAGGACTACATCCAGCATCTCTACGATCGTCTCCATGGGAGAATAGCAGCCTGCATTGCTGCGAAAGGTGGATATACACTGTACTAGTGCCGACATTGTGCATGCTCTGTTGCCTGTGTCTATGTGCCTGTGGTTCTGTCAGTGTGATCATGTGATGTATCTGACCCCAGGAATGTGTCAATAAAGTTTCCCCTTCCTGGGACAATGAATTCACGGTGTTCTTATTTCAATTTCCAGGAGTGTATTTTAAGAAGAGGGTGGTGTACTGAACCAGCACTTCAATTTCCTCTGGAAATCAGAGACTTGGCCGCGTGCCTTGTGGGAGTTCGTTGCAGGTATCCATGAGCTGTTAACCTTATACAGTATATGCACTTATATTACGTTCACCTAAAATTCTGCTTGTAGGATGTTGAGCCCGTAGATTTGTTTCGCAGCGCATATTGCAACATGGCTTCCAGCTAATCAGTAGTTTACCAATGAATAGATTCCGGTTCTGTCTTGCCAGAATTGTATTGTTGATATCAGAAAACGCTGTCAGAGAAGGCCAAACGATTGATTCTGCATGTCTGCTTGCGTTTGATGAGATGAAGTACATCGTCAGCTTCTTTTCTACACTAATCTGGGTCTCATGCTGGTTCCCATATGTATCTCGGAAACAATCTGTGAAATTTGGCCTCCCTACGCGCAGCTCTTAAACTATGTGAGGAACTGAAACTGTTAGCGCCATTACATTCACACACTCAAACTTTGTGGCTCTTAGTTTCATTTATCCCTAGCTACGCCAACGAATTTAAATTTGAATATATTTGGAACTTAATTCGTTAGATCGAAATATAATTGAAGGCTAAGAAACCAAATTTCTTGCCGTGAGGTAGCCGAGCACCTTTTGTAACATGACTGTATCTAAGACTGTCGCATAAATGTAGGGTTGAATACTTAAGATTGGAAAACGAAGATAATGTATTTAAGTTGATTACAGCTAAGGCATCAATTTGTGAAATTCTAATATCCTATAAAAAACATCCTATATCATCTACCTACAGTGAGTACTCCTTGCCTTTGGTGTTGTCGTTACGACCATTAATTCTGTTCCTTTAATGTTACTTTCGTTTATGACTTGATTGGCAATTATCTTTAACGGGTTTGTTTTTTGTTCCAATGGACCGTTTCTGTCTAACTGCTCTTTCAGTCGGATTCACGCGTTCGTTGCGGTTTCTTCTCATTTTCAGTGTCAATGATTCCTCTTTGTAAATCCTGAATGCACTTTGTGCGTCGTTCCCTAAGTTTTGGAAAATAATGCTATGCAGAACTGGAGCCCCTAGGACTGGATGCGTCTAGGGCGACTTTTATGGGGACATTTAGCTCTTTCAAAGTTATCTATCGTTTATTCTACTGTTGATAATTTTTGAAATCGGTGATCTCTATTCGCGACCGGATACTGGGAGTGATGGATGGTTTCTTTTTGGTGTGTCCTGGAAGAGATATGTCATTAGCTCAATACCCCCCCTCAGATTTTTTTTTCTCGATGTCAGTGACTGTGTCCATCTGAGCGTCTCGTGGTCTACTTAGTTTCAACGATGTGTTCACTGCTTTTTGTATGGTGTTGCCTTTTTGCGCCGTGTGCCGCACGGGGTAGCCGCGTTGTCTGGGACGCCTTCCCACGGTTTGCGTGGCTCCCCCCGTCGGAGGTTCGAGTCCTCCTTCGGGCATAGGTTTGTGTGTTGTCCTTAGCAAAATCTAGTTTAAGTTAGATTAAGTAGTGTGTAAGCCTACGGACCGATGACCTCGGACAGAGCGAGGTGGCGCAGTGGTTAGCACACTGGACTCGCATTTAGAAGGACGACGGTTCAATCCCGCGTCCGGCCATCCTGATTTAGGTTTTCTGTGATTTCCCTAAATCTCTCCAGGCAAATGCCGGGATGGTTTCTTTGAAAGGGCACGGCCGACGTCCTTCCCCGTCCTTCCCTTATCCGACGAGACCGATGACCTCGCAGTTTGGTCTCTTCCCACAAAAACAACCCAACCCCGATGACCTCGGCAGTTTGGTCCTATAGGAACTTTACACAAAAGTAGTCAAAATTTGCGCCTTGTCTGCGCCAGTGGTTTACATACTCCATTGAATATGACCTTGACAAGAGCCATGTGTCTGGTTTAAGTCGGTGCGGTGCAGTATGTAATGGACGGCAATATCTCAAGCCATTGAAGGGACTGTATACGGCACAGACTGTATTATACCCAGTAATGTTTGCATTGTTTTGTCATTTCTGCTGCTGCACCTGCATGAACCTAGAGTCAGAGTTTTATGGCAAAAACTCAAAGAGTCTTATTGCATCCAGGAAGGGAGGATGTGATGCAGCAAAACTAAATTCCAATGAATCCAATGCAATAACTTTCAAAGCCAATAAAATTATAACACAATACCTAAAAACCCACAATTCACATAAAAACAATGAACTAAAGACACTGAACTGTATCAAATCCAAACTTCCTAACAGTAAAGCTCCAATGGTCAAGATGGACACAGGTAATCGTGAAGCTGTAATGTATGAATGTGAATGTGTTGACAAAACCATGAAATTTTTAAGTACTAATAACATATCTGAAGTAGACTTTGATCTCACTTATAAATTTTAGGCCAAACTCAAGAAAACAATTAAGAAGAGTAAGTCTTCCTGGCAAGTGCACCCGTTAGCGTCTTTGATTCATAATCAAAACGTCTTCGGTCCCGGGTTCGATCCCCGCCACTGCCTAAATTTTGATAAATAATCAGCATTGGCGGCCGAAGACTTCCGGCATAAGCCTCATTCTGCCAACGGCCTTGTCAAAGAGGGCGGAGGAGCGGATAGAGGTTCAGGGCACTCTCTTGTCCTAGGGGTGGGAAATTGCCCCTAAAGGCGGAAGAATCAGCAATGATCAACGACATGAGGATGCAGAAGGCAATGGAAACCATTGCATTAAAGACACGTAACGTGTATCCACAGGACATGTGGCCTGTAATTGAAGAAGTGTCATGATGATCTCTCCATTGGCAAAAGTTTCCGGAATAGTCCCCCATTCGGATCTCCGGGAGGGGACTGCCAAGGGGGAGGTTACCATGAGAAAAAGAGTGAATAATCAACGAAAGGATAACGTTCTACGTTCTACGAGTCAGTGGAATGTCAGAAGCTTGAACGTGGTAGGAAAACTAGAAAATCTGAAAAGGGAAATGCAAAGGCTCAATCTACACTCCTGGAAATTGAAATAACAACACCGTGAATTCATTGTCCCAGGAAGGGGAAACTTTATTGACACATTCCTCGGGTCAGATACATCACATGATCACACTGACAGAACCACAGGCACATAGACACAGGCAACAGAGCATGCACAATGTCGGCACTAGTACAGTGTATATCCACCTTTCGCAGCAATGCAGGCTGCTATTCTCCCATGGAGACGATCGTAGAAATGCTGGACGTAGTCCTGTGGAACGGCTTGCCATGCCATTTCCACCTGGCGCCTCAGTTGGACCAGCGTTCGTGCTGGACGTGCAGACCGCGTGAGACGACGCTTCATCCAGTCCCAAACATGCTCAATGGGGGACAGATCCGGAGATCTTGCTGGCCAGGGTAGTTGACTTACACCTTGTAGAGCACGTTGGGTGGCACTGGATACATGCGGACGTGCATTGTCCTGTTGGAACAGCAAGTTCCCTTGCCGGTCTAGGAATGGTAGAACGATGGGTTCGATGACGGTTTGGATGTACCGTGCACTATTCAGTGACCCCTCGACGATCACCAGTGGTGTACGGCCAGTGTAGGAGATCGCTCCCCACACCATGATGCCGGGTGTTGGCCCTGTGTGCCTCGGTCGTATACAGTCCTGATTGTGGCGCTCACCTGCACGGCGCCAAACACGCATACGACCATCATTGGCACCAAGGCAGAAGCGACTCTCATCGCTGAAGACGACACGTCTCCATTCGTCCCTCCATTCACGCCTGTCGCGACACCACTGGAGGCGGGCTGCACGATGTTGGGGCGTGAGCGGAAGACGGCCTAACGGTGTGCGGGACCGTAGCCCAGCTTCATGGAGACGGTTGCGAATGGTCCTCGCCGATACCCCAGGAGCAACAGTGTCCCTAATTTGCTGGGAAGTGGCGGTGCGGTCCCCTACGGCACTGCGTAGGATCCTACGGTCTTGGCGTGCATCCGTGCGTCGCTGCGGTCCGGTCCCAGGTCGACGGGCACGTGCACCTTCCGCCGACCACTGGCGACAACATCGATGTACTGTGGAGACCTCACGCCCCACGTGTTGAGCAATTCGGCGGTATGTCCACCCGGCCTCCCGCATGCCCACTATACGCCCTCGCTCAAAGTCCGTCAACTGCACATATGGTTCACGTCCACGCTGTCGCGGCATGCTACCAGTGTTAAAGACTGCGATGGAGCTCCGTATGCCACGGCAAACTGGCTGACACTGACGGCGGCGGTGCACAAATGCTGCGCAGCTAGCGCCATTCGACGGCCAACACCGCGGTTCCTGGTGTGTCCGCTGTGCCGTGCGTGTGATCATTGCTTGTACAGCCCTCTCGCAGTGTCCGGAGCAAGTATGATGGGTCTGACACACCGGTGTCAATGTGTTCTTTTTTCCATTTCCAGGAGTGTAGATATAGTAGGGGTCAGTGAAGTGAAGTGGAAGGAAGGCAAGGATTTCTGGGCAGATGAGTATCGGGTAATATCAACAGCAGCAGAAAATGGTATAACAGGTGTAGGATTCGTTATGAATAGGAAGGTAGGGTAGATGGTGTGTTACTGTGAACAGTTCAGTGACCGGGTTATTCTAATCAGAATCGACAGCAGACCAACACCGACAACGATAGTTCAGGTATACATGCCGACGTCGCAAGCTGAAGATGAACAGATAGAGAAAGTGTATGAGGATATTGAAAGGGTAATGCAGTATGTAAAGGGGGACGAAAATCTAATAGTCATGGGCGACTGGAATGCAGTTGTAGGGGAAGGAGTAGAAGAAAAGGTTACAGGAGAATATGGGCTTGGGACAAGGAATGAAAGAGAAGAAAGACTAATTGACTTCTGTAACAAGTTTCAGCTAGTAATAGCGAATACTCTGTTCAAGAATCACAAGAGGAGGAGGTATACTTGGAAAAGGCCAGGAGATACGGGAAGATTTCAATTACACTCCTGGAAATGGAAAAAAGAACACATTGACACCGCTGTGTCAGACCCACCATACTTGCTCCGGACACTGCGAGAGGGCTGTACAAGCAATGATCACACGCACGGCACAGCGGACACACCAGGAAACGCGGTGTTGGCCGTCGAATGGCGCTAGCTGCGCAGCATTTGTGCACCGCCGCCGTCAGTGTCAGCCAGTTTGCCGTGGCATACGGAGCTCCATCGCGTCTTTAACACTGGTAGCATGCCGCGACAGCGTGGACGTGAACCGTATGTGCAGTTGACGGACTTTGAGCGAGGGCGTATAGTGGGCATGCGGGAGGCCGGGTGGACGTACCGCCGAATTGCTCAACACGTGGGGCGTGAGGTCTCCACAGTACATCGATGTTGTCGCCAATGGTCGGCGGAAGGTGCACGTGCCCGTCGACCTGGGACCGGACCGCAGCGACGCACGGATGCACGCCAAGACCGTAGGATCCTACGCAGTGCCGTAGGGGACCGCACCGCCACTTCCCAGCAAATTAGGGACACTGTTGCTCCTGGGGTATCGGCGAGGACCATTCGCAACCGTCTCCATGAAGCTGGGCTACGGTGCAGCACACCGTTAGGCCGTCTTCCGCTCACGCCCCAACATCGTGCAGCCCGCCTCCAGTGGTGTCGCGACAGGCGTGAATGGAGGGACGAATGGAGACGTGTCGTCTTCAGCGATGAGAGTCGCTTCTGCCTTGGTGCCAATGATGGTCGTATGCGTGTTTGGCGCCGTGCAGGTGAGCGCCACAATCAGGACTGCATACGACCGAGGCACACAGGGCCAACACCCAGCATCATGGTGTGGGGAGCGATCTCCTACACTGGCCGTACACCACTGGTGATCGTCGAGGGGACACTGAATAGTGCACGGTACATCGAAACCGTCATCGAACCCATCGTTCTACCATTCCTAGACCGGCAAGGGAACTTGCTGTTCCAACAGGACAATGCACGTCCGCATGTATCCCGTGCCACCCAACGTGCTCTAGAAGGTGTAAGTCAACTACCCTGGCCAGCAAGATCTCCGGATCTGTCCCCCATTGAGCATGTTTGGGACTGGATGAAGCGTCGTCTCACGCGGTCTGCACGTCCAGCACGAACGCTGGTCCAACTGAGGCGCCAGGTGGAAATGGCATGGCAAGCCGTTCCACAGGACTACATCCAGCATCTCTACGATCGTCTCCATGGGAGAATAGCAGCCTGCATTGCTGCGAAAGGTGGATATACACTGTACTAGTGCCGACATTGTGCATGCTCTGTTGCCTGTGTCTATGTGCCTGTGGTTCTGTCAGTGTGATCATGTGATGTATCTCACCCCAGGAATGTGTCAATAAAGTTTCCCCTTCCTGGGACAATGAATTCACGGTGTTCTTATTTCAATTTCCAGGAGTGTAGATTACATCATGGTCAGACAGAGATTCCGAAATCAGATACTGGGTTGTAAGGCGTACCCAGGAGCAGATATAGACTCAGATCACAATATAGTAGTGATGAAGAGTAGGCTGAAGTTCAAGACGTTAGTCAGGAAGAATCAATACGCAAAGAAGTGGGATACGGAAGTACTAAGGAATGACGAGATGCGTTTGAAGTTCTCTAACGCTATAGATACAGCAATAAGGAATAGCGCAGTAGGAAGTACAGTTGAAGAGGAATGGACATCTCTAAAAAGGCCATCACAGAAGTTGGGAAGGAAAACATAGGTACAAAGAAGGTAGCTGCGAAGAAACTATGGGTAACAGAAGAATTACTTCAGTTGATTGATGAAAGGAGGAAATGCAAACATGTTCCGGGAAAATCAGGAATACAGAAATACAAGTCGCTGAGGAATGAAATAAATAGGAAGTGCAGGGAAGCTAAGACGAAATGGCTGCAGAAAAAATGTGAAGACATCAAAAAAGATATGACTGTCGGAAGGACAGACTCAGCATACAGGAAAGTCAAAACAACCTTTGGTGACATTAAAAGCAACGGTGGTAACATTAAAAGTGCAACGGGAATTCCACTTTTAAATACAGAGGAGAGAGCAGATAAGTGGAAAGACCACATTGAAAGCCTCTATGAGGGTGAAGATTGGTCTGATGTGATAGAAGAAGAAACAGGATTCGATTTAGAAGAGATAGGGGATCCAGTATTAGAATCGGAATTTAAAAGAGCTTTGGAGGACTTACGGTCAAATAAGGCAGAAGGGATAGATAACATTCCATCAGAATTTCTAAAATCATTGGGGAAGTGGCAACAAAACGACTATTCACGTTGGTGTGTAGAATATATGAGTCTGGCGATATACCATCTGACTTTCGGAAAAGCATCATCCACACAATTCCGAAGACGGCAAGAGCTGACAAGTGCGAGAATTATCGCACAATCAGCTTAACAGCTCATGCATCGAAGCTGCTTGCAAGAATAATATACAGAAGAATGGAAAAGAAAATTGAGAATGCGCTAGGTGACGATCAGTTTGGCTTTAGGAAAAGTAAAGGGACGAGAGAGGCAATTCTGGCGTTACGGCTAATTATGGAAGCAAGGCTAAAGAAAAATCAAGACACTTTCATAGGATTTGTCGACCCGGAAAAAGCGTTCGACAATATAAAATGGTGCAAGCTGTTCGAGATTCTGAAAAATGTAGGAGTAAGCTATAGGGAGAGACGGGTCATATACAATATGTACAAAAACCGAGAGGGAATAATAAGAGTGGACGATCAAGAACGAAGTGCTCGTATTAAGAAGGGTGTAAGACAAGGCTGTAGCCTTTCGCCCCTACTCTTCAATCTGTACATCGAGGAAGCAATGATGGAAATAAAAGAAAGGTTCAAGAGTGTAATTAAAATACAAGGTGAAAAGATATCAATGATACGATTCGCTGATGACATTGCTATCCTGAGTGAAAGTGAAGAAGAATTAAATGATCTGCTGAACGGAATGAACAGTCTAATGAGTACACAGTATGGTTTGAGGGTAAATCGGAGAAAGACGAAGGTAATGAGAAGTAGTAGAAATGAGAACAGCGAGAAACTTAACATCAGGATTGATGGTCACGAAGTCAATGAAGTTAAGGAATTCTGCTACCTAGGCAGTAAAATAACCAATGACGGACGAAGCAAGGAGGACATCAAAAGCAGACTCGTTGTGGCAAAAAAGGCATTTCTGGCCAAGAGAAGTCTACTAATTTCAAATACCGGCCTTAATTTGAGGAAGAAATTTCTGACGATATACGTCTGGAGTACAGCATTGTATGGTAGTGAAACATGGACTGTGGGAAAACCGGAACAGAAGAGAATCGAAGCTTTTGAGATGTGGTGCTATAGATGAATGTTGAAAATTAGGTGGACTGATAAGGTAAGGAATGAGGAGGTTCTACGCAAAATCGGAGAGGAAAGGAATATGTGGAAAACACTGATAAGGAGAAGGGACAGGATGATAGGACATCTGCTAAGACATGAGGGAATGACTTCCATGGTACTAGAGGGAGCTGTAGAGGGCAAAAACTGTAGAGGAAGACAGAGATTGGAATACGTCAAGCAAATAATTGAGGACGTAGGTTGCAAGTGATACTCTGAGATGAAGAGGTTAGCACAGGAAAGGAATTCGTGGCGGGCCGCATCAAACAAGTCAGTAGACTGATGACCAAAAAAAAAAAAAAAAAATTCTTCCTGACAAAGTTGGAAACGCGTGACTGCATCGCTATGATCCCAACTGCACCTCGACTCAGTTCAAAACCAAAGATTCTTAAGGAAACTGCCCAGTCAGGCCTAATGTTAATTATAGCGACAGCCCTCATTTAGATTAAATAACAAATTGCTAGCCATTCTGAACATCCATTATAACTTCGAAAACGTCTACTCCAGTAGTAACGTGTATGAACTCATTGACAGAGGAAACCTGTCAGCCTGCAAGATCCGGACAATCACAGAGCGTGGGATTATTGGTAGTTCTGAGCCCCAATGTTAGGTGCGTTATGGGGCTACTTAGGGACATTGCTGGCAGGGAGGGTAACAAAGCGAAAGCGGACTCTGTGTGCATACCGGGTAGGAGTCATTCCAGACGTCGAACCGATCCTTCCGGATGCTGTGAAGAGCACAGGGTGCACCCAACTGCAAGTGGTGGCACACGTTGGTAGCATTCATGTGTGTCGCTTTGGATCGGAAGAGATTCTCTGTGACTTCGAGCGGCTAACGGAAGTGGTAAAGGCTGCCAGTCTTGCTTTCGAGATGAAAACAGACCTCAAAAACTGCAGCATAGTCGACAAGACCGATCGCGGGCCTGTGGTACTGAGAGTGTCTGAATCAGACGCTTAGACTGTTCTGCGACCGTGTAGGCGGTAGATTCATCGACTTGAGCCGTAGGTCTGGTCACGCTGAATAGGTCACTACACGCAGTAGGCGACTACGCAGGTAGCAGGGTCTGTGTGGCGCATGCTGGGCGGTTTTCTAGGTTAGAGGATCTTGGGGAAACATGAAAAGGACTTAAGTCTCAAAGGGTTCAGGTCAAGCAGAGGAAGAACGTAGATCAGGGAACCATCGGTATAATAGATAAAAACTGTCGTAGCTATGTTGGAAAACTACCAGAGACCCAAGCGCTAATAGAAAACAGTGATGCTCAAATCGTTATAGGCACTGAAATCTGGTTAAAGCGGGATATAAGTTCAGCCGAAATTTTTGTGAAGAACCGAACGATGATCCTAAAACCTAGGCTAAACACAATAGGTGTGGCGTGTTTGCTGCTGTTAGAAGTTGTTTATCTTGTAGCTACATTGAAGTAGATAGTTCATGTGAGTGGGTGAGGGGAGGGGTCATTCTTGGCATCTGGAATAAAATAACAATTCGATCCTTCAGCGACCTCCCAATTCCTATGATCCTATGATATAATTATTAAAAGACTCAAAGAAAAATTGAGTGTAATTTTAAAAACGTACCCGACTCATAGAACTATAGTTGGTGGTGACTTTAATTTACCCTCGATATGTTGGCAAAAAGACATTTTCAAATCCGGAGATATGCATAAAATATCATCCGAAATCTGGTAAAGGCATTTTCTAATAATTATTTCGAGCATTTAGTTCATGACCCCACGCGAATATTAAACGGGTATGAAAACACATTTGACCTCTTAGCAACAAATAATCCTGACCTAATATCGAACATCAAAACGGATACAGTGATTAGTGGCCACAGGGTTGTCGTAGCGAGACTGAATATTGCAACCTCCAAATCGTCCAAAACTAAAAGAAAAATGCATCTATTCATAAAAGCAGATAAAAATTCACTTGACTCCTTCCTGAGAGACAATCTCCACTCCTTCCAAATTTACAATGTAAGTGTAGACCATATGTTGCTTTAATTCAAAGAAATAGTTTCGACAGCTATTGAGAGATATATAGCAAATAAATTAACAAACGATGGAGCAGTTCATTAATTGACCTATATGTTGTAACTATTGCATTGTATTGAACTGAGAACCTAGAAACGACGGAGATGCTTCGTCCCCGCCGCAGCCTCAGTGGTACACAACCTCACAAGAGGCGACATCAGTCCACTCACCCCACCGCCACCCCACACCGAACCCAGGGTTATTGTCCGGTACGGCCCCCAATGGACCTACGAGTGAAACACCAATGTTTGCGAGATAGAGTAATTATGGCGATCGCGTACGTGGAGAAAGTGTTTGCGCAGCAATCGCCGACATAGTGTAACTGAGGCGGAATAAGGGGAACCAGCCCGCAGTCGCCGAGAAAGATAGAAAACCGCCTTAAAAACCATCCACACACTGGCCGGCACACCGGACCTCGACACTAATCCGCCGGGCGGATTCGTGACGGGCACCGGTACGCCTTCCCGCCCGGAAAGCAGTGCGTTAGATACCACGGCTAACCGGGCGAGCCTGTTGTACCTATACTAAATACAACATCTCACATACTGTAATTTTTACATTGTGTTATTAAAGAGGAGTAAGAAAGAAAGCTCAGAATTAATCATCCCATTGCTTTACAGGGTACTGAAGACGGTGCTCGTTCTGAGGTAGCACAAAGATCGGGAGGTAATCGGTCGTGTCGTTTTCAAAGGAACTATTCCATTGGCCTTAGTCGATTTCAGTCACGAAGACAATTAAGGAAGGTCGAACATGGGTTTTAACCCTGCTTCTCCCGAAAGAGCAGTCTTTATACACTGAGTGGACAATAATCATGGGATACCTCCAAAGACCCAGCGTAGTGCCGAGTGTAGTGAAGGAACTTGGCGTAGCATGGACTCAACAAGTCTTTGAAAGACCCTGCAGAAATACTGAGCCATGCTGCCGTTAAAGCCGTCCATAACTGCGAAAGTTATTCTGATGCAAGATTTATGCCGCATTAATACTTGATAGTACCAAATCATTTGGACGAATTGTCCAGAAAGTTCTTCAAACAAATCACGATCAATTGCGACCTGGCGACATGCCGTACTGTTATCCGTAAAAATTCCATGTTTGTTTGGAAAACGAAATCCGTGAATGGCTGCAAATAGTCTCCAAGTAGCCGAATACTTTCAGTATGACTATGTACTATGTGGCACGCTTTATTTATATTTGTGAGGTTATGTGACCGAAGTCATTAACCTCATAACATCATCATCCCTTATGAGTGACGCAATTACTGATGTCATTGCAGTTATCGGTGATGTCATCACCCTTACCAGTTGGAAGCCACAAGCTTCTCCTTATCTCCAGGCAAACATTGCACAGAATTATGTGTCCAAGATGGCTGAAACAGTCCAACTGCATCCATTGAAAATTAAAAACCCCTCCCCTTATCGTCTACCAATTACACAGTACAGTACTCCTTATCTGCAGCCATTCATGGTTGGTTGATTGTTTGGGGAAGGAGACCAGACAACGGGATCATCGGTTTCATCGGATTAGGGAAGGATGGGGAAGGAAGTCGGCCGTGCCCTTTCAGAGGAACCATCCCGGTATTTGCCTGGAATGATTTAGGGAAATCACGGAAAACCTAAATCAGGATGGCCGGACGCGGGATTGAACCGTCGTCCTCCCGAATGCGAGTCCAGTGTCTAACCACTGCGCCACCTCGCTCGGTCCAGTCATGGTGCAGTGTTATAAATCAAGATGGCGGAAATAGCACAATTGTGTTAACGGAAAATTTAGAAGTATTTCCTCTTTGTACGGAAACAGATCAATAGTCTGCTTTATAACCCCCTCTCCCTGTCGCCTTCAAAGAACAGTGTTATAAAATAGCCTGGGAAATTAGAAAAAAGTAAAATCTCTCTCTCCCCTCCCCACCCCTCCTCCATATCAGGATCCTATCATAGTACATTAATAAACATCACAAGATGCTGGGAACAAACAAATTGTCTGTTGTGTGCTTTATACGCCATGCCTCCTCTTTATCCAACCAATCGTGGTGTATTACTTAAATGATATGTAAAAATGGCGCCAGATATGCTAATTAAATATATATGCAAGTGAAATATATGTAACTTGCACTAAAAAGTTGAAGATATTGATAATTTCTTTGGAAGTCAAATATCTGCTGTTTTCAGCACTAAAATGGTGTCATGTTACATTATTTGCATATACGCAAACGTCTGACGTACGATTCCATTTCATAATGTCAAAACGCAGTGAAAATATACGAATTTAATGTACATTCTACATCATTCTCAACAATTTTTACAGGATTATCTATTGCAAACAGTAGTCTATTGCAACTTGAGTAGATATATAGCATTTTAAGGGCAAACTGTGTCCGTTACAAATAATACATTTTAAAGTACCAATCAACCATTTACTTGTACTTGATCGCAAACAGCTTTGCGTATTAAATACGTTCGTGAATATCGCACACTTCAAAAACCACAAAGTGTTCGGAATAGGTAAAGCACTCTCTCTGAAGCGGTTGTTTTATTCGCTCATTGACTTATGTAAAAAATTTTAGATCATGAATGGCTGCATATGTGAGAGTTAAAGATTCTTGGAAATGAAACAGGAAGTCACAGCAGTCTTTTCTTATAGACCTAATATTAACATCTCTTATTCCTCCATTGTGTAATACATTGTGAGTAGAAACTGACATTTTTATATACACAAAGAATAACGTATTAGTAATTTTAAAATGAACTGTGTTAGCCTCTCTTTCATGGCGTGTTATGAACACTTTATCATTTCTGAGGAATTGGTGTTCAGTGGGATAGATGGCCAAGAATCTTTACAGTAGAAGCAAGGGTCGTTCAGTAAGTAATGTCCCACCTTTTTTTTCTCTCTGAACATATTTATTGTTAGGAGTCAGAATTTGGTTTTAATATAAATAAACATGTCTTGTCCTTGTCCTATTTTTCTACGTAGTCTTCATCACGTTCTATGGCCGTACACCAACTTTGTGGAAGAGCGTGTGTTCCCTGCTGGAAAAAGGTCTTGTCCTGTAGCCATAGCCATGTTTTCACTGCATGACTGACACTCTCGTCATCTTCAAAGTGTGTTCCCCGTAGACAATTATTAAGCAGCCCAAAAAGAGGGAAGTCCGAGGGTGCCAGATCTGGACTGTAGGGTGTATGAGGCATCCGATTGAACAAGTCGGAAACGGTTCTTGAGTTTATTCAGGGTTTTGACGTTTGTCTCTGAAGTGATGATTGACTCTCTTGGCATCACATCAGAGGGTTATCTTGAATTTCTTCTTTTCTGGTGAATGAGGATGATGCCACTATATGAACTGCCTTTTTGTTTCCCTCTCCAAATGGCGCAGCCAGCTTTCGTCCCCAGTAACGATCCGTGACAGAAAGGCCTCTCCGTCGATCTCAAAAGGCTCCAACAATTCAGATGAAATGGTCTTTCTTTGAATGTTGTGGTCTGCTGTGAGCATTCGTGGAACCCATCGTGAGCACCTCGTTCAATATACGAGAGTCTCGATCATTGCGAACGCACTTTCAATGCTGACCAACAACTTTAGAGCCAACTGTCGAGTTGTGATGCGCCGGTCTGCGCGAATAATGGCATCCGCATATTCAGCGTGTCTGAAGAGGTGGCTGTGACAGGACGTTCCGCCCGAGGCTGATCATAGAGCCCTGTTTCTGCTTTTCCAGAGGGTGTAACTTTCTTTACCCATCGCCCAACTGTACTCCTATCAGCTGCAGCATCACCATACACTGTACACATACTTTTATGGTTGTTCGCCACGTTTTCTTTTTCTGCAGACAAGAATTCAATAACAGCAAGCTACTTAATACGTGAGTCGTATATAGACGCCAGTTTGAAGCTGTACTACGGCTCTGCCGTTTGCCAGTATGGTTCGATACTTCACCGGCGCACAGAACAAACATCAAATGTGAAGCATCAACAAGGACGTTTGTCTATGTACACTCCTGGAAATGGAAAAAAGAACACATTGACACCGGTGTGTCAGACCCACCATACTTGCTCCGGACACTGCGAGAGGGCTGTACAAGCAATGATCAAACGCACGGCACAGCGGACACACCAGGAACCGCGGTGTTGGCTGTCGAATGACGCTGGCTGCGCAGCATTTGTGCACCGCCGCCGTCAGTGTCAGCCAGTTTGCCGTGGCATACGGAGCTCCATCGCAGTCTTTAACACTGGGAGCATGCCGCGACAGCGTGGACGTGAACCGTATGTGCAGTTGACGGACTTTGAGCGAGGGCGTATAGTGGGCATGCGGGAGGCCGGGTGGACGTACCGCCGAATTGCTCAACACGTGGGGCGTGAAGTCTCCACAGTACATCGATGTTGTCGCCAGTGGTCGGCGGAAGGTGCACGTGCCCGTCGACATGGGACCGGACCGCAGCGACGCACGGATGCACGCCAAGACCGTAGGATCCTACGCAGTGCCGTAGGGGACCGCACCGCCACATCCCAGCAAATTAGGGACACTGTTGCTCCTGGGGTATCGGCGAGGACCATTCGCAACCGTCTCCATGAAGCTGGGCTACGGTCCCGCACACCGTTAGGCCGTCTTCCGCTCACGCCCCATCATCGTGCAGCCCGCCTCCAGTGGTGTCGCGACAGGCGTGAATGGAGGGACGAATGGAGACGTGTCGTCTTCAGCGACGAGAGTCGCTTCTGCCTTGGTGCCAATGATGGTCGTATGCGTGTTTGGCGCCGTGCAGGTGAGCGCCACAATCAGGACTGCATACGACCGAGGCACACAGGGCCAACACCCGGCATCATGGTGTGGGGAGCGATCTCCTACACTGGCCGTACACCACTGGTGATCGTCGAGGGGTCACTGAATAGTGCACGGTACATCCAAACCGTCATCGAACCCATCGTTCTACCATTCCTAGACCGGCAAGGGAACTTGCTGTTCCAACAGGACAATGCACGTCCGCATGTATCCAGTGCCACCCAACGTGCTCTACAAGGTGTAAGTCAACTACCCTGGCCAGCAAGATCTCCGGATCTGTCCCCCATTGAGCATGTTTGGGACTGGATGAAGCGTCGTCTCACGCGGTCTGCACGTCCAGCACGAACGCTGGTCCAACTGAGGCGCCAGGTGGAAATGGCATGGCAAGCCGTTCCACAGGACTACATCCAGCATCTCTACGATCGTCTCCATGGGAGAATAGCAGCCTGCATTGCTGCGAAAGGTGGATATACACTGTACTAGTGCCGACATTGTGCATGCTCTGTTGCCTGTGTCTATGTGCCTGTGGTTCTGTCAGTGTGATCATGTGATGTATCTGACCCCAGGAATGTGTCAATAAAGTTTCCCCTTCCTGGGACAATGAATTCACGGTGTTCTTATTTCAATATCCGGGAGTGTATATGAAGGCTTTAAAAAAAAATGGGGCATTAGTTACTGAACGACTCTCGGAAGTCTTGTAGCTCTTGAAATAAGCCAGCAGCTTTGCTCCAAATTTGATGGTTACGCATCTTGCGCTTAGTGTCAGATGCTACAGCTAGTTTACGAACGTTGACAGTCTTATGGTGCGTTCTGCACTCCCCAGCCTCATCAAGTCCTGTAACGTGGAATCCCTGCTTTCATGTAGGACTGCAAGTAATCCGTAAGTCAGATATTTAGAGAATCAAATTATATTCTTCTTGTACTTATATTTTATTCCGAAGTCAGCGACTGTGATTTTGACATTCCAAAGGTTTAGCATCAGTTGATAGACTCCTAGCAAGATTTTTCCATCTTTTATACTATGCCTACCTTCTGAGTCAGGAGGTATTTCTCGTCCGTTCACTCCGGAACTGTTGGGTAATATTTCCGGAAACATTTGTTTCCCGCAATTACTAATCACAGGGAATAAGTGTACCCAAGCAATACGACAGACATGTTTTCCTCCGCGAGAGACAGTAAAAAGTGAGCTCAGACTAGGAAAGGCTCATGGCATTCAGATTTATCATCTCCGAACTGCAAGGTTCCAGAGAACCATAGGAGATGTTCCATTTTAAAAAATAATCGTGATGCAAACCACGTCAGTATTTATTTATACTACTAAGGGAGAATTCTCCACGTAATGATTCCATGCTACAGCTCACGTCCGAGCAAAGCCAGTAGACAAGGCAGCGTCCTGGCAAGAGAAATAGGATTCTGTGTAACTGTTATCTTGCATAGAGTTTTCTAGACTGAACTTGTTTCTTTCGCTTGCTCACTCTCAGTACTACGAACTCTAGTTTTTTTAAATTCTTCTATAGAAGCCGATAATCCAGTGTGAGCTGTTTAGTCAAAAAAATCAGTAATTACGTAATCTGTTTACGAATCTAGTTTTTCACTCTATTATTCTCGCCAGACCTCGTAAATTGTTAGACAATAATAATTGCTTTCTGAAATTCTCATTCAATAGATACTATTTCATTATCATAACATTATATCCCGCTCATTTCGAAACTAATAAGCATAATAATCACTCCACCAACTCATTTTGATTATTCTAGTGAACAAAATCGTAATGTGAAACTTCCTGGTAGATTAAAACTATGTGGTGGACCGAAGTTCGAACTCGGGAACCTTGCCTTTTACGAGCAAGTGCTGTACCTACTTTTCTTTTTAATGCTCTGGCCACTTTTTTGTCTTCGTAAGTTTTTTTTGTTTAACCTGCTTCCGTTGCATGGCAGTCAGACAAGCTGGCAACTTTCTTGTATTTTTTTAATTTGAAAAATACATTACAATTTCTCAATGCTTTGAAACAAAGAAAACATCTGTCTTTCTAACTAATTTTTAATTTTTAATTTTTTTTTAATTTTTGAAGTTTTTCTATTTGGCTCACAGCCATCTACAAGCTGGTGGAGGTAAGGTGGGCAAGGGTCGAATCCCGACAACTGGCAATACTTTCGTGCGCCATTGCTGTGTTGCACCCTTTCACTGCTCATTTCTATTTCACTTTTTTATTTAGTGATTTTCTGTACATACGTAGAGTGGAAAAATAATTAAAAAACTAATCGACCCACCTGGAACCCTGGGAACCCCACATCTACATCTACATCTACATTTATACTCCACAAGCCACCCAACGGTGTGTGGCGGAGGGCACTTTACGTGCCACTGTCATTACCTCCCTTTTCTGTTCCAGTCGCGTATGGTTCGCGGGAAGAACGACTGTCTGAAAGCCTCTGTGCGCGCTCGAATCTCTCTAATTTTACATTCGTGATCTCCTCGGGAGGTATAAGTAGGGGGAAGCAATATATTCGATACCTCATCCAGAAACGCACCCTCTCGAAACCTGGACAACAAGCTACACCGCGATGCAGAGCGCCTCTCTTACAGAGTCTGCCACTTGAGTTTGATAAACATCTCCGTAAAGCTATCACGGTTACCAAATAACCCTGTGGCGAAACGCGCCGCTCTTCTTTGGATCTTCTCTATCTCCTCCGTCTACCCGATCTGGTACGGATCCCACACTGATGAGCAATACTCAAGTATAGGTCGAACGAGTGTTTTGTAAGCTACCTCCTTTGTTGATGGACTACATTTTCTAAGGACTCTCCCAGTGAATCTCAACTCCCAGATATTTTACAGAAGTGACTGCTAGCAGTGTTTGTTCCGCTATCATATAATCATACAATAAAGGATCCTTCTTTCTATGTATTCGCAATACATTACATTTGTCTATGTTAAGGGTCAGTTGCCACTCCCTGCACCAAGTGCCTATCCGCTGCAGATCTTCCTGAATTTCGCTGCAATTTTCCAATGCTGCAACTTCTCTGTATACTACAGCATCATCCGCGAAAAGCCGCATGGAACGTCCGACACTAACTACTAGGTCATTTATATAAATTGTGAAAAACAATGGTCCCATAACACTCCCCTGTGGCACGCCAGAGGTTACTTTAACGTCTGTAGACGTCTCTCCATTGATAACAACATGCTGTGTTCTGTTTGCTAAAAACTCTTCAATCCAGCCACACAGCTGGTCTGATATTCCGTAGGCTCTTACTTTGTTTATCAGGCGACAGTGCGGAACTGTATCGAACGCCTTCCGGAAGTCAAGAAAAATAGCATCTACCTGGGAGCCCGTATCTAATATTTTCTGGGTCTCATGAACAAATAAAGCGAGTTGGGTCTCACACGATCGCTGTTTCCGGAATCCATGTTGATTCCTACAGAGCAGATTCTGGGTTTCCAAAAACGACATGATACGCGAGCAAAAAACATGTTCTAAAATTCTACAACAGATCGACGTCAGAGATATAGGTCTATAGTTTTGCGCATCTGCTCGACGACCCTTCTTGAAGATTGGGACTACCTGTGCTCTTTTCCAATCATTTGGAACCTTCCGTTCCTCTAGAGACTTGCGGTACACGGCTGTTAGAAGGGGGGCAAGTTATTTCGCGTACTCTGTCTAGAATCGAATTGGTATCCCTTCAGGTCCAGTGGACTTTCCTCTGTTGAGTGATTACAATTGCTTTTCTATTCCTTGGACACTTATTTCGATGTCAGTCATTTTTTCGTTTGTGCGAGGATTTAGAGAAGGAGCTGCAGTGCGGTCTTCCTCTGTGAAACAGCTTTGGAAAAATGTGTTTAGTATTTCAGCTTTACGCGTGTCATCCTCTGTTTCAATGCCATCATCATCCCGGAGTGTCTGGATATACTGTTTCGAGCCACTTACTGATTTAACGTAATACCAGAACTTCCTAGGATTTTCTGTCAAGTCGGTACATAGAATTTTACTTTCGAATTCACTGATCGCTTCACGCATAGCCCTCCCTATGCTAACTTTGACATCGTTTAGCTTCTGTTTGTCTGAGGGGTTGTGGCTGCGTTTACGCTTGGAGTGAAGCTCTCTTTGTTTTCGCAGTAGTTTCCTAACTTTGCTGTTGAACAACGGTGGGTTTTTCCCGTCCCTCACAGTTTTACTCGGCACGTACCTGTCTAAAACGCATTTTACGATTGCCTTGAACTTTTTCCATAAACACTCAACATTGTCAGTGTCGGAACAGAAATTTTCGTTTTGATCTCTTACGTAGTGTGAAATCTGCCTTCTATTACTCTTGCTGAACAGATAAACCTTCCTCCCTTTTTTTATATTCCTATTAACTTCTATATTCAGGGATGCTGCAACGGCCTTATGATCACTGATTC